>NC_051179.1:277485-302874 GCF_013339695.2 Rhipicephalus sanguineus | reverse complement strand
TGTTGCTTCAAAACTTGGGGCATCGTAGCACGCACGCACTCGCAGCACCAGCACTGTACTACACTTCCGAGTACTGCACCACACTTCCGAGCACTGCACCACACTTCCGAGCACCGCACACTCGGCACGCATGAGTAAACAAAAACTGTACGAAAGTTCCGAGTACCGCACACTCGGCACTTGTGGGAATAATCACAGCACAGATCACAAGTTTACTCTCAGGTCTAGTAAGAGTCATAAAAATTTATCTACAACACTGAACACTTCTACGAAAGCACCAGTAATGTAGATACATCGCTCATGGGTGGTCAACTAAAAGATTAGTCTGCGCTACCATCTCACTACACGTTATATACGCGGCGAGTAGTCGTATTTCGAGTACCACGTATGATATCACTCTTTTTCCGTGCGTAAAAGCTTCGCGGGTCCATACTTCTTCGCTTGTTTCCTGTGGTAGGCGGAATCTGCTGAGTCATCGATGGCTTGTCCTTGAGCTGCGATTTGCAATCCGTGGTTAAGTCCGAGCAATTTGGACATGCTGACATCGATAACCGAATGCCTTTGTTGAAATGGTTCACACGGTAGCTTTTGTGCTTTCTGTGCCACCGGAGATAATGGTCGTACATTATCAGTTGCGACTGTCTTAAAAGGTGTATAAAGGACGGGAGTTTTTCCCAACGGTACTCGACCGACTAAGTGTTTGGGAACAGTCCTCTGGCACATGTCGCAAGATTTCACAAATCGTGCGATATCTGATTGTACCCCTAGCCAGTAGAACTCTTCGAGAACACGTTCTGTTGTCCGTGTTATTCCTTGATGAGCCTCAAGAATTCCTTCATGAGCCAATTGCATTACAAAAAGTCGGAGGGATGTTGGTACAACAAGTTGTTCCACTTCTCTACCCGACCGTAGCGTGTATCGCCTATAAAGAATTCCTTCTTTTACAACGAATTCATTCTCGGCAAATCTCGTCTTTAAGGTCCATAACTGTTTCCCAGCATTTCTGAAGGCTTCATCCCTCTGTTTTTCCTCAAGTCGACTGCACTGCTATCCTGGTGACTTATTGCTGGTACGGCTAGCAGATGGAACATTGTCTGTCTGACTGTTGCAGCCACTTGGGTGTTCTTGTATTCCTTCGCAGCAGATTTAGGGTATCTGCAGGATGGGATCTAGTGGTACAGCCCTTGTCAGCTTCCGCCCTAGATGAGTCTTTTACAGGACTAGCCGGATGTAGTAGAGTCTTTCCCAGTCTTATCGGGATCAGAGACATCACGGACCCCTTTTACGTTGCCAAAACAACATCATACAGAGGATTGTCCATGCAGATCGCGCGAGTCCTGCCTACGAAGAAAGGTGAAACGATTCGCACCTCTGCTTCCGGGAGCTTTAATACTCTTCTGTCCAGAAGGCAAAGTGAGGAAACTTTTCCTGTCAAATTACTATTTGGTACAAGGGACCTGTTTACCATAACAGAGTCACATCCCGATCCCGTAAGACAGTACGGGTTGGGTCTTTCGGGACACCTTCGGCATAGGCATAAACTTGTCCTCTCGTCTAGGC
Source organism: Rhipicephalus sanguineus (assembly GCF_013339695.2). NCBI lineage: Eukaryota > Metazoa > Arthropoda > Arachnida > Ixodida > Ixodidae > Rhipicephalus > Rhipicephalus sanguineus. The sequence continues at coordinate 301,314 of NC_051179.1, read as the reverse complement.
ATTTCCCCGCTCTTGCGTGCCAACAATTAGTACTTTGCTGAAAACTTGAGTATCCTATTTCTTGTTTTGGTCACCTCCCCTTCTTTTTTCAGACACGAGGCTTTCCTAATTCTGCTTCCCTCATTAAGACAGTCACCAGTGCTATGCCCACTACGCATGCACTGTTCGCAGAAGGAGCTTCTGTTCTTGGCGCCTTTGTGCTTGTCCAGCAGCCTGCAGCTTTGTGGCCACGTTTTTCCGCAAAGAAAGCATTGCAGCTTCTCTTTTTCCTGTTTTCTAGACGTGGTCTGAACTTGGTCTGCTGGCTTATCAAGTTTGGCGTTCTCGTTTTTACCCTTCCCGAGATTGACTAAGCCCTGGCCTCCATATAATGATCAGTAGCTTCGGCCAGCTTTTCAATTCCTTGGCATTCCTTTCTCTCAGGAAAATTGCCAGCTTCTCATGGCATGTCATGAGGAACTGCTCCGAAACAATAACGTCTCGCAGAGCATCATATGTTCGTTCTGTCTTGGCCATCTCCTGCCAATGGTCAAAATATCCCAAAATTCGTCCAGCGAACTGCCGACCGGTTTCTGAGTTCTCTGGTTTCGCCGACAGAAACTTGGTGCGGTACCCCTCCTCAGTAAACCTGAAGCGCTGCAACGTCTTATTCAGTGTTACATATTCCATGGCGTGGTCAGGTGCCATTCTACCAACAACACTTAATGCTTCGCCTGTCAAACAGAGGCTTAGTGAGAGGGCCCATTTATCCTGCGGGCACTCTTGACTCACGGCGACGCGTTCAAAGCGCTGGATATAAGCGTCTACAACCTCGTCGCGACTTTCGTTGAAGGGAGGTATGAGTTTGTGCGGACTCTGGTAGCTTTGAGGAGCGCTCATGTGCACGCCCTTCGTTAACTGGGCAGTACTCGTGCTACCAGTTGTCGCATCTAACTCCCGCAGCTTCAACCTTAGTTCCAGTACCTCCTTCTCTGCCTTCAGCCTCGCCAGTGCCTCAGCATCAACTTCTTTTGCCGCATTGCGTTCGGCTAAGCGTGCTTCACGAACTTTCGTTCACGCGCGCGCTCTTCCTCTATCCACTCCTTTAGGCGCTGAACCGCTCAACCCCAGTTCCTTCCCATTGCCGTGAGCTTGGCTGTCTCCATCGTCAACCGTTAACACGCCTCAGCAAACGCGATGCTCTTTTACACAGGTTGAGAGCAGTACTGTTTCGCGGACGCCAGAAATGTGATGTGTACTTTAGGTTCGTCACGCCGCAGAGCGTGCGACGCGTTGCAGATGGAGGAGACGGTGCGTGATTGAAAAAAAACCACACGACAATTATATTTGGACGCACACACACGAAATACATAAGGTGAAACGTACATCGTCCCACGTGGCGGTGCTAGTCCGGGAAGTGGTGCGCTGCTAGCGTCCCGGCGGTCACGTAGTCGTGCGTGCTCTGGCGTGGTAGCGAAGTCGCAGCAGCAAGGGTCATGGGGCGAGACCCACCACTCGGTCGACGGTAGCCGCCATTGGCGGTAGCTCCCCGCGTCTCTTCATCTCCAGGCGAAGATCCCGCGGCACTCGCTGTCCTGACGACGCCCGGCAGGATGAACCACGCCGCGTAAATGCGGGTTCGGTTGACCTCCGGCCTGTTCCGACCGTGTTCCACGACTCACTAGCCTGCGCGAGCCCTTTTTCTTCGCTTCTGAAGCACGAGCTGTTTCTTCTTCCTCGGCTTCCAGCGATCGGCCGCTCCGTCGTCTGCTCTCGCTGGGTCGCCTTTACGTGCTTCTTCACAGCGTTCACCTTCCAAACCCAAGCCGTTGAGCGGAATGGCCTTCCGCGCGAATGGCAGGTAGGTCGGAGGCGCCCGAAGCAACTATGTAATTCTTGAATGCTTAGATCCATTGCTCGCAAGGGATGACCGGGTTCCCAGGTGATGACAGGAACGGGAGTGGCCGTTGCAGCCCAGAAACGCTCATCGTAGAAGACGACAGGCAAATGGGTACGATGATGAGGGCCACACCGGTATACATGGGCTCGTAAACCTTCGTCGCCGAAATATGTTGTGTCATGGATGTTAGTGAAGACACATTAATAGACACATCCCTCCCTATTTGTTTATTCCATCATCATCTATTTGGCTGAGGCGGCTGTCGAGCACGTGGTATTTCATGGCGCCGTAGTCGGCAGTGATGCCTTATATAAAACCGCCGACTGCTGCCGTTGTTACCGCTGCAACCAAATGTAACATGCAAGAGGACGTCCCCAGACGATCTCCGGCGAACCGCACAGTCCAACAGAGCTCTATTCTCTTCCTCTAGCCTCTCCTCCACGCGCCAGTCACTCCGTCACTATTTTTAACGCGCACAACTTAATCCGCTACAATATACTGTCACGTAGTTGTGACGCTGAAGAAGGCAGCCGTCAGCGTGCTCAAGACGAAACTCTTTATTTGGGCGAACTTCTACCCGGGCAACGAAAACTCGAAGTACAGTCAACCACAAAAGTTTGCGGACCACGCGAGCGCGTGGCCAACAGCCTCTTCGCGTCACTACCGCCACGCCACCGGCGATCGACAGCAGTGCTACATTCAAGACGCATCCCTCCTTAAATCTATGGCCTGCCTATTTTCGCACTGTGCGCAAATATTTTCTACCTCTCTTTTTTAACGCGACGCGCTCTTTGGCTGCCAGAGCTACTTGCTTATATATCGAGAGCAGTATTTCAGTACAAGTCATCAGTAGCGTATTCTTCGGCTGGATTAAGTTTTATATCCGCGTCGCGACGTCTTTGTTTTTGTTTTTTTTTGCGAGTGCATGCGTGATCGGGTGAGGCTGTCATGGAGCACAGATGCATAGTCAGTATGCAGGAATTTCGCGTTGCTCCCCTATCGCAAAGCGACAGCGGCGGCCGGGATTTGATCGCGTGCCCCCAGCATTGCCTGCGTAAAGCTTGAACAACCGCGCGACGATAGTCGATATATATATATATATATATATATATATATATATATAGAAAAAAGTTACAGCATATCCACGGGTGAATGATGAAGAGCTTGGGCGAAGCTCCTGAAGCAGTCATGGTTACACCGTGAAATGTTCAATGGTTTCGCCCAGCAGTAATCAAAGCGATGCGCCGCTTTGATTATTGCTCCGCTCGCTTGGCGGCAGCCTCTCGAGCTCGCACCTTGGGATCCTGCCGACGAGCACGAGACGCAGCGGCATTCCGCACCCGGCGCTCCTCGTCGTCCATGGTCCGCGAAGCAGCACGATCCGGCAAGCGCATTGCTCCTCCACGTACGATGACGATCAAGGAGAATGAGAGATAACGGGCGCAGCAGCCAATCTGAGAGCAGCGGCACCTATAACGCCGTCTAGCGTGCATTCACCCAACCGCCATATTGCACACATCTCTATGGGACAGCGCCATCTATTGAATGATACGGGAGACGCGACGGTGGGGGAACGCCGGACGGAGCGACGACCGACCAGGTGATGCTATAAGGAGCTTCGCCCCTAAAATAAAGAATAGAATAACATTTACACATTTAACATCGTGGTTTAGCGCTAAAAAAGATAGACACATGTGAGAGACAGGACAGGCGCTACTGGAGCATGGACACATGGAGAGACAGGACAGTAGCGCCTGTCCTGTCTCTCACATGTGTCTGTCTTTTTTAGGGCTAAACCACGATGTTAAGTACTCACCAACTCGCCCAACGACAAGTTCTTATTAAATTTACACATTTATTCGCTAGGCACATACAGAAATATCAGGAGACATGGAGGATGTGTCAAAGATCTAGACGGATGTGAAACGTCCGCCGTTTTCTAACACCTTTATAATGCGTGTGGGCATCGACTCGTATAGGTATTTAATAATGTTCGGTTGACAACGCAGGTTCTCCAATTTTTGTTCGATTGGATTGCCACAACGTATCGGCCGTGCGGCCGTGGTTTACTTGTGCGTACAGTTGATTCTTCAGCATTCCCCACACTTTTTCTATCGGATTCAAGTTGGCGCCACATGGAGGCCGCTCGGGGTGGCAAACAGCATGTTCTTCAAGCAATGAGCGGACGACACGCGCTTTATGTACCGGGCTGCGGTAGTATTGAAAAAGGTAGCAGACTTCGTGAAGGGACCATCCAGCGCATATGTAATGAGGTGTCTGATGATGACGTCGCAGCACCGCGACGCAGTGAAGGGCCCTTCCATACACACAAGGGGACCAAGGCCATCTTTGCTAATTGCTCCCCACGCGCTCAGGAAACATCATCCACTGAATAGAACACTCTGTGTGTAATTAGGCAGAAATCTGCAAGGGCACACTCTTAGGTTAGAGCAGCGCGTCTAAAAATGTTGAGATTCCTCTTGTGTATTCGGCTACAACAGAAATTGCAATGAGAAAGTGCTAACAGCATTACATAGTACCTGAAAGTCACATTGACAGCTTCGGAATAGCCTCAGACTAACCAGAACTATGAGACAATAGTTAAGTCAATGTTTTGAACATTTACCATTACCGAAACATCAGGTAATTTGCAAAACCTCATTTCACGTGAAACATTTTTGTGATGCAGAATCCATTACAAACGCACCTGCAGTTCAGCGGACGCTAAACCCGCTGCCGGTGGTCCCAGCCCGTGAGAAAAGTTGACTCGTCACTGAAGCTGACCTCACCCCATTTCTGTGCTGTCCAATCTTTCATTTCAGTGGCGAACATGAGCCCTTCCTGTAGCTGGCTGCAGACCTTTTCAGCTGCTACGAAAGACTGTAGGCCAAGCTCACTCAGCCTCCTTACAGTCTCGGACGATACTGTGAGTGAGAGCGCTTCGCTGATGTCCTCAGCACTTTGAAATGGATCATCCACGACGGCAGCCGTAATCAGGCTGTCCTCTTCCTTAGTCGTGGCCCTTGGACGTCCACTGCGCTCCATATCTGTGAATCTGCCGTCGTCGCGGAAAGCTTGAGGAATACTGTTCACGCCAGTCCGACTCCTGTTTGTTCGGCGGCAAATTTGAGGTACTCCCTCTATAAAAAAATGCACAATGTGTATTCCTTCGTCCAGCGGAACACGAGGTGACCGTGTGGCCTGACGCCAGTCTACCACGTGTCATGCTACTGATACGAAGATGCGCCAATGTGCTCAAGAAAATTTTCCCTGCATCCGTTTATTGTTTATTTTGGATGACGTTGAAGCTCCTCCCTACCGTTTTTATTAACACGCGCAGAGCACTTCTTTTGGATCAAAATGCTGCCAAACCAAAATGCCGCAGTAAATGTCGCGTAAAAAATCGTCGCAACCCTTCGTGAAACTGATATCTGGCACACCGCGGTCGAGAGAGGCTGCAGGGATTGGTACGGTAATGCTAACAACGCAGATATGTGGCAGACGAGCGGTCTTACTGCAGACGAGTGCTCTGCTCCAAGACAACGAACTAACAATGCCATGCGCGGGAATAAAAACTTCGACATGCCAGCGAGTACCAAGAAGACTCATATCCGGGAGAGTGCTCCGGTCGCCTCTAGGTGGCGTACCGCTAGGTGGCGCGGAAAAGCAGTTTGGCACGCGCTCGCGTGGTCCGCAAGCTTTTGTGGTTGACTGTGCGAGCAACAAACGCTGTACACTGATAAAAGCGATCATCATCGATGGAACGCGTCGTATTTTATGCATCAGTCATCGAATCTTCCAGCGTTAACGCTGGTGCTCGCGTACGCTCTCGAATAAACTTGACTATTCGCGTCCTCCGCGTAATCTTAACAGAATGATCGCAAACAATCGCCAAGCTTCCCGAACGTTGCAGCGCGCCTGCGCCGAGCCTTGCCAGCAGCAAAGATAGCTACGACGGCATCACGTGACAGTCATGGCCCGAATAGAGTGCAGCTCTGATTGCTGCTTTCGGCCGGATTCCCTGTGGCATCAGCGAGTCTAACACGACATCTACAAAGGACGGAGCTCAGGATGGCCACCACCTCCAGGCTGCAACTGAGCACTGCAGCTTACCGATGGACAGCTTCACAGCCTGCCCTGGTGTAGAAACCGGGCTCCGGCAGTGCTCTGCCTTGGCGTTGGTATGTGGCAGGAAACCTTCACTGTCACAGGCCGATACCAATTTTCATCTGTCACACTCGCACTTGCCGCCCCCAAGTTCAGCATTACTACAGCACAGAGGCAACGGCTCCGCTCGAACTTGATGTGCCATACCGAAACGCTGACTTACTTACGGATGTCAAGAACGAGAGGCTTAGTGAGGCGTTGGGGCAGCATTCTCGGTTGTCAGCGCAGGCATGGGCAGCACAAGGAAGTGTCCACTCCGTGGTGAACAAAGTCTAGGTCATTAATCCCCAGAATAAGGAGCGTATTATTCATTGTTCCCAGAAACGACCTTCGCATACAGCCTGCTCCTCCCCGCGATGGCACTGATTCGGACTTGACAAGGGCGCTGAGTGAGGTAAACGAAGCCATGGCGATGAACATGACTGAAGTCATTGTTAGCCGATGTCTGCCCATACAGCTGGAGTATCTCTCCTATGACACGGCTTCTGACCTCTACTCGCATGACCTCTCCACGGCTTGGATTCATATGGCATCTACTGAAGACCTGCTGCTTTCAGAAATTTGCAGTGCACTAGCCCGATGGCAGCGGATTTGCGAAAGCACACGACCTGTGGCGCGCCCACACGAAGCATGCCTCACGCTTCGTCGATACGTATGCTCGGGGACAACTTTCTGTGGCAATGAAGGGAAAGCTACAGGGGCGGAGCGTCTGCACATGTACTGCTACGCGAAGTAGTCCGGTTTGGCGCGCGTCTCGTAACGCCGTGGAAAGTGATGGCTAGCGTTGCATTTCGACGCAAACGCTGCTTAGCGTCTAAGGTACAGGCAAAAGGCGCGACTTTTTCAAAAACGCTAAGTGCAACGTATAAATTAAAAGAAATACAAATATCTCTCTTGTGTGCGCTGCGTTCCGTCTCAAAATTCTACATGTAGAAAATAAATGAGTATTTTATATATCTCACGCAGAAAATACGGACGCAATTGTGGGACTAGATTCATTAGCGGTAGGATACGTGCATTTTGGCTTTGTAGCTTTCCCGTCATTGCCACAGAAAGTTGTCCCCGAGTATAGCATACCACCACACCAGCGCACTGTGACCAATCCTGATGCGGGTGACCGACTCGTTTTTGTTCGGCGTCTACAAGCTGCTCAGGATTGCTCCTACATGCAGCAAAACACTCGTCAGCGAGACCTACGACACCGCCGGCACAGCGCTGAGACACCTTCTGAGGCCAAATCTCAACGAGCCCAGGACCGACCACCACGATGCAGCCAGTATCACCCACCGGAGACACACTGTCGGCAGCTCTGCGTGCTCGCAGTCATGGCCGAGTGTGATGACGAAGAACGACGACGGGGTTCGGGTGCGCGGGAAGCGAACGGGAAGAAGAGAAAGACGAAGGGCAGATTAGAACAGCTTGACCGACGAATGGGTGTTGTGTCTGTCTCACTCGTTAATATATATATATATATATATATATATATATATATATATATATATATATATATATATATATATATATATATATATATAAGAACTAACAGACAATATTGCCAAGGAAAGTATAGGGGATGTTTTTAGTAATAAATGTAAGGTAATTGTGAAGAAAGAAAAGTGGACGAAAGCATCGGACGCGTTATTCGAAGGTCGCAGGTTCGGTCCCTGCCCGCGGCAAGCTATCTTTTCGTCCACTATTCTTTCTTCACAATTACCTTACATTTATTACTAAAAACATCCCCTATATTTTCCTTGGCATTATTGTCTGTTAGTTCTCATTAATATTGTGTATAACAAAGAAAATGAGCCCTTGAAATTAACACTTCTTTCCTTCATATATATATATATATATATATATATAATTGTTAGTGCTACAATCAGTGAACAACGTTGGGTCGATAAATCGTCAGTTTTCAATCACGTTACGCATAGATAAAGGCACTAAAAGGACAGACTGATTTAGAAAAAAAGTGTACGTACTTTCTGCAATTCTATGATATTTCTTCGACGAGCTAAAGAGTACGCACGTGATCTTTATGCAATGTGCATCCGAAGTGAAGGACACTGCGCCGCATCTACAACGGTCACCCTCGGTGTAGTCATCGCACCTTCAAGTACTGCAGGAAAGAAGATTACTTTTAAGGGCTCGTTTTTCTTTGTTAGACACAATATTAATGAGAACTAACAGACAGCAATGCCAAGGAAAGTACAGGGGGTGTTATTTGTAGTAATTAGAATATAAATGTGAAGGAAGTAAAGTGGGCGAAAAGATAACTTGCCGCCGGCAGGGACCGAACCTGCGACCTTCGAATAACGCGTCCGATGCTCTACCACTGAGCTACGGCGGCGGTCATCTCCCCGTCCACTTTATAGGGTATATATGTGGATTGAAACTTAGGAGTGTCAGTCAGCGCCAGTCGCAGCCATGGCGGCGAGTGTGGAACACTCTTTTTTATGCCTTTTTGGCGTCACGTAGCACGTGATCTATATACGAGCAGGCAGCTGACCTGCTCGTTGCAGCTCGTTGCAGCTGACCTGCTAATTGGCTGTTATTTAATAATAAGTTAACATCGCTTGTAGAGTTACATGTACCCCTTGTACGCATTCGCGGTGACCTGGGAAAACCCTGATTTTCGAACACACTAAAGAGGTTGTTAGAGAAAAAAAAGCGTCTTTTCCGCGATGCGAAGCGATCGGTAACTTCCTCAAAGTGGGAAAAGTACTTTACGAGTCTGCGTCAATATACTTCTGCTTTGAGACAATCCAAAAAGAAGTTCTTCCACCACTACTTGCAGACCATTATGCGTGTCAACCCTAAAAAAATTCTGGAAAATCCTCACACCTAGTAAAAGCTCCAATAACATTTCTTTGAGTTACCCTGATGGTTCCAATGTTCCAGTTGATGAGCGATCAGATGTAATCAACTCGTACTTTTCATCTGTTTTCACTAATGAACCCACGCTAAACGACTTTGATCCGCCCAACCTTTCTCTTTCCGATATGCCTCCTATAATCATTACTTCTCAAGGAATCTTGAAGCTCATTGAAAAAATGAAGATTTCTAGTGCCCCACGACATGCTGGTATTACAGCCAAAATACTAAAAGGCACGAAAGTGTTCTCTAGTTCTATATTAGAAATAATTTTCACGCAGTCAATCACTGACAGTTCACTTCCGACGGACTGGAAAATTAATAAAGTAGTACCTGTATACAAGTCTGGCAGCCGCTCGGATCCCTCCAACTATTGTCCCATTTCGCTTACAAGCATTGCCTGCAAACTCCTAGAACATATAATATACTCACAAATAGCATGTCATCTAGGTAATCATTCCTTCTTTTTCCCCAATCAACATGGTTTTTGGCCTAACCTATCATGTGATACTCAGCTCTTTGAATTTGTTACTGAGCTTCACTTAAACTTAGACTCATCCTTTCAAACTGACGTCATTTATGAAGCAAGCTCAAGCAGTTGAAGAAGAAGACAGAATTCAGGCCAGGGGGACTGGGGAGAATAAAGAAGTTAGAAATGGCGACATGAAGAGCATCGTCTGTTTCTTATGTGCGGTCTTGTTACGTAATTATGTGCGGTCTTGTTACATAATTTGGCGCAGCCGACGACAAGAGACATCATGTGGATGACTTTCTTTGTGGACAACCGCAGCGACTCTGCGGTATTCAAGAAATGTCAAGTCGAGGACGACGCGGCCGTGGAGCTTCCCGAATATGTGACAACAGGTGAGCTTCTAAACCTCATTTTGACCGAAGCCTCCCTGTCTTCAGAGGAACTTTTGAAGCAAGATTTCGTGAAAGTGAACATTCCTCTAAGAAGGTTCAACGAGCTGGTGCTAACACCACTAGAGAGGAATTTCACGACCTGTCCAGCGCCGTCTGACGAGTTAACGACAGTACGGAGAGCCATTGCATGTCAAGAGCAGAAAATTGTGCAGCAAAACGCTGTCATTGAGACTCTCGTCGCAGACTTGACGAAGCGGGCAAAGCTATCATCGCGACTAATCCAGCCAGACATATTCGACGACGCGTCCGACAATCCAGAAGCGTGGATAGCTTTCTATGAACAAGCTGCCAAGAGCAATGGATGGCTGTCTGATGAAGACTTGGTGATGAATATGCGACAGTTCCTTCACGGGATACCAAGAAAGTGGCACGAGTGGAGATTTTGCAAACAGGAGCCTGAACCTTGGTGTAAATGGAAAGAAAGTTTCCTTGAAACTTTCAACAGGAATCCCTTTGAGCGGTGGCATGAGGCAATATTCTGCCGCTTTGAGTCCGGAACGCCACTCGAGTATTTTCTTGAAAAACAGCGACTTCTTCGCATAGCCGAACCTGGATTGTCGACCTCGCCACTTCTTGCTCTTATCATTCGCGGCTTACCTATAGATTTGCAACGACAGGTTTTAATACACTGTCCGAAAACGCCCGAAGCGCTTCTCCAACTACTCAAGCTAATATCGCGTCCCTGGGCTGAAAGAGGCTTCAAAAGTAAACAAAATATTTCAGAGACGGCAAGCGTTAGCCACTTGGGTGAAACGTACCCGTCGGATTTTGGAGGCGTCACCTCTGACTTTAGTGGAAGCGCAACTCTCGTACAGAAGAATAGGGCCTCGAAAGATGAGTGCAACGTTGCAGAGCAAAATAATTTTAAACTCATACATACAACGCATGAGACCGTCCAACTTGTGTCATCGAGTTTACTGCACATACAACTTGAAGTGAACGGTCGAGCTATGCGAGCACTTGTAGACAGCGGAGCTTCAGTTTCAGTTATGAAAAGAAGCAAAGCAAAACCCGAGGACATATTCAGAGGCAGAACTGTCATTGTACGGGGCTATGATGGCCGTGAAAAAGAACACTGCGAAACGGCCTACAAAGAGTTGGTACGAGTTATATCATCTGATCCAGTCCTCACACTACCAGACTTTGATCTTCCGTTAGAGCTCAACACGGATGCATCACATTACGGAACGGGAGCAATACTTTACCAGCGAGATGAACGCCAGCCAAGTAATCGCCTATTCCGCGTGATTGGTTACCACAGCTACACTTTTAACAAAGCGGAAGTGAACTATACAACAGCGGAGAAAGAAGCACTGGCCGTTCTAAAGGCTGTTCGGTACTTCCGCTCTTACCTGGAAAGTCGAAAATTCAAGTTATACACTGACCACGAGGCACTTACCTGCCTTTAGAAAATGGCAGAGCTGAAAGGAAAAGTCGCACGGTGGGTAAGCGAGCTACAACAGTTCGACTTTGAGGTGAACCATCGCCCGGGAGCTTCAATGAAAGACGCCGATGCAATGTCCAGGCTGGGGGTCATAAGGCTTGTTGATGTACAATGGCAAACAATAAGTGCAGCCAAACTTTGGGAAGGAACTGAAGCTTTACAATTCACACAAACCGGAAGAATCGCAGTGCCTCCTACACTAATTCCGAAAATTCTGGATCTTTATCACACAAGTTGTCATTCAGGCGGTCACGATGGTTTCTGGCGGACCTACATGAAGCTGACCAAACGGTTCACATGGCCCGGCATGAAAGAAGACACAAAAAGATATGTGTAATCATGTCACGAATGCCAGATCAACAAAGTAAAGTTTAAACAGCCGACTCAACAGATGGTATTACCAAGGCACTCTACTACACCGTTTGAGGTGATTCACATGGACTTCGCGGAACTTCGAAAAAAATCTGAGAGTGTGAAAAAAACTCGAGCCTTCCTGTTGTGCGTCGATTAGTGCACAAGGATGGTGGCAGCAAAAGCTGGAAAGCAGGACACCAACAGTGTGATCTCTTTTCTAAACCGCAAGATGTTTGAGAACGTGAAGGTATTGGTAACAGACAATGGACCAGCCTTCCGGAGTCACCAACTCAATGAATGGGCAAAGCGGCGAGGAGTTACGCTCAGGTTTACTGCGCAGTATCATCCAGCAGCTAATGGGCTAGCGGAGCGAGCTATTCGAGATATGAAACAGTATCTAAGTATGTATCCGGACTTCCCAGGTGGATGGAAATGCTGCCTTGAAGCTGCAGTAGCGCATCATAACCGGTCCTATACAACAGCTCTGGGATGCACACCGCTGTTTGCTGCTACGGGAAAACCAACATATTTGCCAGCTGACACGACCTTAGGAGTTGAAGCGATGATCCGCCTGACAGAAGAGAGAAGAACTGAAGAGAGCGAAGTGAAGTAGCGGGAGAGGATGAAAAGGAACTTAGACAAAAAACAGAATGCGATGGACCCAGGAATAGAGGTGGGAGACTTCGTGCTGGTGAGAAAAGGATTGCCGAACTCGGGTGCGAATCACACAGGGCCATTTTCTGTTGTCAAGACAGCAAGCCAGCACGGACAATCAAAGACGCTCTGGTATATAGGTCCCAATGGAACCGTTGAATCGGCGTCTATAGCTAATGTTTTCAAATATCATCCCAGGAGGGATGAAAACAAGGGTGGGGGGAGTGAAGCAAGCTCAAGCAGTTGAAGATGAAGACGACAGAATTCAGGCCAGGGGGACTGGGGAGAATAAAGAAGAAGTTAGAAATGGCGACATGAAGAGCATCGTCTGTTTCTTATGTGCGGTCTTGTTACGTAATTATGTGCGGTCTTGTTACAATTTATCTTGACTTTGCGAAAGCTTTTGACTGTGTCCCCCACCAGCGACTTCTGGCCAAGCTCTCATGCCTACAGCTGGACCCCCTAGCGTTGTCATGGATCCGATGCTTCCTGACCAATCGTCTCCAATACACGGTTGTCGGTAATCACTCTTCAGCCACTACTAACGTGATTTCTGGAGTACCACAGGGATCCGTCCTTGGTCCTCTGCTTTTTCTCATCTTCATAAACGACCTTCCTAATGGCATTTCATCTTCTTGAAACTTCTCTCAGTTTTAATCATCGTCGGTGGGATTTGCAGCGGATATGCCAAACTGGATATGCCGGATATGCGAAACTAGTTAGCTGTACAGGCGAATCTTGTTTTCACTTACGCAGAGCTGCGTGACTGATATCTGGTAATAAGAGCCAGTCAGGCGCCTGCACTTCTTTAAGCCATCTTCAAGAAACGTTGGGTGGGATTAACCGAGGAGTACAAAAGCGATGTCGAGCTCATAAAAACAATACCTCACAATCTCCAGAAGTGCTTGGATTGTCTGGTAAAGGTCACCATAGACGCCGCTGCCATACAGTCGGGCACACAACACTTCCATGGCATTGCACGTCACATTCTGGTCACTCACCGTCGAACCCGCGCATAAAGAAAAGTATCAATCATCACAAGTTCGAGGCAGGCGACCGACGGTACTGAGACAGCAATTTGCAACACTAGTTTTTATAGTGCAGCTTAGCCAAAAGGCCGAGAGTGCCCCTTGTGCGGAGGGATACCACCACTAACACACATTTCATACAGCTGTCTCTCGCGTCCTGTTGCGACAAACTCCGGGCTCATGAAAAGACGCATATTGCCACACTGGTCGTGGGAGGCGCGACTCTCGGATCAGGCCTTGGGAAGCCAACTGGCAACCCTGGACCAGGCCCGGAGTGGATCACTGGATGATGGGCCCCACCCCCTTCGGTTGCTAGTAGGAATTGCTAATAAACGTTTACTCTCTCGCGCAGCTTAGAACCGCGCACTCAGCACGGCCGCTAAATAAAAAAAAAGAGATACGGCCTGCCGAATGGGTGCGTTTTAAATGGGGGAACGCGTGACATGCAGACTTTTGAGACGCTACCACAGGGGCGCTGCACAACGGTAAGCCATAGGGTGCCTTGATGCGCGTTTTGTTGCGCGTTTTGTCGTGCACACATCGAGGCACACTAGTAAGCCATAGGGAGCCTACATGACCGTTAAGCCACGGCCGCATGTAAGCGAACGCTCGGGGCGTTGGCTTGGGAGAGCGTAAGCAAACGCTCTTGCCACAAAAGAGCAGTCGTGCGCTTGCTTAAAGGGCCCCTCATCAGGCCACGTAGCAAATTTTAGTTAGACGCTGGAAGTTGTTGCGTGCCAAATGAGGAGCAGTATCCGCCTCGTGCATCGGTATGGTGGCGCCACCGCTCGGCTAAGGCGGTTGTACCCTCTCCCAACCCCCCATAGGATCCCATGCATTTTGAATGAAGTTTGCGATTTAGTTGCGCAAAAACAAACTAGCGCCATCTCTCGACAATACGCCACACCGACGACGCAACACTTCCTCTTGCTTCCACCGATACGCGATGCTCCTAGGTGCCCCTCTCTCCACTTTCTTTTATTTCTTTCGAACTGTGCTGTAGCGCACCCGAAAAGACCGTCTGGGCTCGTCGCTTTCGTCGCGTCTTCCTTGAACGTTGCAACGTTAATATTGTGTTAAGGCGGTGGCCACACGTCGGACGAAGAGCCCTGATTTCGTTCAGCTGCCATCTCATCAACGGCAATGTTTCAGACGCCTCAGTTGTGTACTTTTGTCCGTTGGTTGCGGGACAAGATGGCCTCCTGCAAGACCTCGTTTTTCCAAGTCAGCTGTGTGCGTAGTTTTCGGCGTCGTAGAAGTTTGATGACGCGAGGACGTCAACTGGTGCTACATCGTGGGAACCGCTGAAGTGACTGCAAGCTTGATGACATTGTGCCAGAATATTCTAGCGTACTGTACGCGCACGATTGTGCTACACTTAAAATACCGCGCTTGGCCTCGAGCGTCAACCTGGTACGCGTGTGTGCAACAAGTGTGTTGTTATCGTTGTTGCGTCGGTTAATATTGAATTGCAATCGGAATACCGTTTTTGCAAAGGTGAGTGAAGCTGTAAGTAGTTGCCCTTCTCTATGCTCGCTACTCCTCGAACATTACTTCCAGAATCGCATTTTATGTTTTGTTGCACGTACCAAAGGAGAATCTAGCATACGAGATACATTACACCCGCGCGCATTTCCTGTATAAATCTGAGTAATGCCACGCGTGCGCATTTCCTATATACGTCTGAGTAATGCCATGCTCAATTTAAAGCGCATGTGTTGGAGGATTGTCGCTTCAATGGTGAAAGTGATTAGATATTCCGAAATATGTGATTGCAATGCAGTTAGAACTTTCTCATATGTTAATACGGTCTGTGAACAAAAAAAAACGCCGTGTGAATGTTTGTTGGTCATTCGCTACAGTACTTTCACGCATTATTATGCACCTGTGTGACGGCTGTTAAAACGTTCAGCAAGTTAGATTTTGGTTTTCTTGGCCTAATTGAGTGCTACGAGTGTAGGGCGAAGATAAAATCGCGTGTCTTTTGTGCGTTTCTTAAGCAGGCATACAGCCGTAATAGTCATTGTTGTTGTACTGTTTGGGGTGTTCAATAAAACAAGAATGCTGTTTTGTACTGCAACAATTTTTGTTTCATCTGTGTTAACAGATCACGCAAACAACTTGGACACATGCACGTAAGAAACGTACGCAGTGCATCGCGCGCACGCATAAAAAAACGGGCCTGTCATTTTAAAACAAATAATATAGAACAATCGACGTAACAGACGGCATGGTTGTCTAGTGGAGCAGCGTCGGCAGTACAAATATCAAACCAGAATGAAAAATGAATAGAAAAACAGAGGGTAACAGGCGCTTTACCCACGGCTTCTATGAGCCGCGCATATCCACCTATCGCCACCGTCCGCCAGCAGCAGCGCACGAGGCGGATACCGCAAGAATTTTTCAAATCGGTTCATTACGAGCTGAGAAATACAATAATATGTAGCGGCGCGAAACCATGATGAGAGGAGGCGAGTTTCAAACCCTTGCCACTCGCCCCGTGTAGCCTTAGCAAGGCAAATCCCTTCCTTGCCCTCTTCACTTGACACATACGCATGAACACGTCATGCGCATGCATGGTCACGTGCGCATGACGTGCCCGAGCCAGCCCGAGCACGCGAGCGGCGTTGCACGGCCGCTACCTTTTTTTTATGTAGCGGCCGTGGGCGTTTTGTCGGCGTTCTCTGTGGCGTACTGCCTGTTTCTGCGGGATGGGCATGAAAGTTGAGACATTTGTACGGGCACGAGAGTGGCGGTATCATGAGCCCGTGCCGCATTAACGTTTACTTGGACACGGTCGAATAAATGAGCATAATGAATGCTCGAACGCGCCAGAACATCACTTTCGTTTCCAGGGCTGGCGTCTTCGCGATACGCTAACCGCGGGGACACGAACGCATGGGAAAGGGAGGCACACTAGCCCCGCATCTCGCTGCAATTCACGAAAAAGAAATGAAAGAGACGCACACATTCCCTTTGTGTGTCTCATTATTTCTCTCAAGTTTTATTAATCTATTCAAGCAACAAATTACACAAACTACACATGTCGCGTCAAATAATTATCGCAGTGTCACGTGCTACTGTTGGCGATGTCAGAGCACAGTCGTCTACGTAGAGGAGCGACGTCACAGCGCTACCATCAACGTAGGGCCATTTTCTCATGTACGTCATCCCCTCATTCTCTAAAGCGCGCGCCCGCGAGAGGAAGGGCAAGCAGCATTCACCTTGAAATTTGACCCATTTCCGCGGCGCGTAGCGTTGCAAATTTTGGCAGACGTGATCGTGAACGCCCAATGTATGCATTGCGCTCGTTAGCTCAAAATTGTCAAACCTGGTGAGGGGCCCTTTAAGAAGAAGAAAAGATGTGGCTTTTTGTTGTGTTATTTCTATTAGTGAGGGCTTAAGGCGATCAGTCATTCTGCGATAGCCACGATGCCGAAGACTTGTGTGCCGCGGTGCAGATCAGGGACTGCGAAGAACTCGGACATTTCCTTCCACGAGCTCCCCGCAAAGGAACAACTTCGGGATGCCTGGCTACGAAACATTTCTCTGTAGGGCGACCACAAAGGCAGTAAGTGGGTACCCAACTCAAGGGCAGTCATCTGTTCGGTCCATTTCAAGAAGGATGACTTCAGGGTGGGGATGACTTCAAGGCGCTGCGACCGACAGCCGTGCCGACCATATTCCCATCATATCCTGCGTACAAGCTGCTCGTGCCCTCTTTGAAACGTAGACCACTTGTTCGTGTTGCGCCTGCGCCAGCCGAGTGCCGAAGCTCAAAAAAAGAAGCTAATCACATGCGAACAGAAGTTCCTGAAAAAAACAGCGTGATCACTGAAACGGCGTCGAATGCGGAAGGACTCTTTGTACTGGACGATGGCCTACAGAGCCCTGCCGTGAAAGACCGCGTTAAAACGCAAGAGTGCCAGACAGTTTTCGATTTCCTGAACTTCTTCGCAGAGAGTAAGAAAAGCTCGCATCGCCACCAAATGCGTGCCACCAGAACTAATGAGCGCTTTCAAAGGCTGCAAGAAGAATGTGATAATTTAAAGGAAATGCTGCGCAAGTACAACGAAGACTGAGCGGTGCAAGCTATAATTGATATTGAAAAGGCAGCATCAGAAAGTGACAAGTCTGCGGAATTTCTTCTTAGGCAAGTCAACAATTTCAACAAAGCAAGACCAACATGACAAGAAAGCACAGTGCGAGAATGTGTGCTGTCGAAAGCGACGTCACGTGAAGGTTACGAGCACGTGAGAACGAGGATTCTCAGGCTGCCTTGCCGGTCTACGCTCCAGAAGTTTGTCGGCTCATCTAGTGGTGAAACCGGAGTAACCAGCCTGATCCGAGAAAGGCTCGAAGTGGAGAGGCGCAGCCTACTTTCAGAGAAAGAGCCCTACTGCAGCCTTATAGTAGATGAAATGGCGATCCAACAGAAAGTGACTTATGATCGGCAAGTGGACAAAATTCTCGGGCTCGTCGATATCCATCATAAAGTCGAAGAACGTAGCCCTGTGGTAGCCAACAGGCTGCTTTGCTTTGTTCTGCGTGGACTTTCCACACCATATGTAATTCCAGTACGCTATTTATTCACAAAATATCTTAAGCACGATCAGCTTCTGCTCTTCACGCGCTCAGTAATGAAAGCCGTTGAAGAAATTGGGTTTCGAATTGTCCGCATCGTCACCGACAATCACCAAACGAACGCTGCCATATTTTGAGAGATGTTTGATGACAACACGCTCCAACATGTTGTTTCCACATCCTGTGCGCGAAGGTGATCCTCTGTTCTTATCATTCCATCGTAGCCACCTCATCAAAAACCTGCGAACCAACTTTCTTGAAAGAGAAATGACCGACGGTGCCGAGCCAATCAGAGGAGGTTCTTTCTTGATGATGCTCTTTAACATCCAAAAAGATATGCTGGTGAAGCCACTGCGGCTACTGAGCCGGTCTCATGTCGAACAGAGCAATCTTGAAAAGATGAAGGTCTGCCGTGCAACATTGATCTTCTCGTCTGCGGTAGTTGCCATCCTCGAGTACATTAAGGAAAAGCCGCGGTCACATGACAAGGCTGAGGTATTTCAGAACTGCAGGCCAACAATCGCATTTATGAGGTCTGTTGGACCGTGGTATGAAGTGCACGATATTTTAAGTTGGCAATCGAGGGAAAGGCCATTTGTGAAGCTGAAGACGACAGGATGGCATGCCTTGAAGTTGATTTCATTGGTTATCTCGAAGATGTGAGACGTGAAAGCGTGAAAGGCCCCGGGCAGACACTCACTAGACAAACATACGAAGCTACCATTATGACGGCTAGATCAACGGTTGCTGTCGTGGAGTACATGCTGGCGCACTTGGGTAAGCTCACGTTTCGTAGAAATTGACTTGCTTATGGAACGTTTCAACTATCTACACTAAATTTAATGGCTTCTTTCAAAACGTAAGTAAGTCGTGTTGTTTATTTCTCTTTTTAACCTACAGATTGAAGTACGTGCTCACCCGCGGGCTCAACAGTGACCCAGTGGAGTCGGTGTTCAGCTGATTCCGGCAGTTCAATGGCGGCACTGACAGAGTTGACGCAAGAGCGGCTGTATTTACAGCAGAGATGCTGTTTAACGTTCGTTTACTGTTAGTGTCAGAATTCTTCTGTCCGGCATATTTACTTTGCAAAGGTGTCATCACAAACAACTACATTTTGGTGCGCAGGTCGGCATATTACAGGCTGCTAGGAATGGGAATGCACCATCAAGCTCAGAGTGCAAGACGCCGCTGAAAGGGGGGAACCACGCCAGTGCGCCGGCAAGGCTGGCAATGCCGGACACAGCCCTGGCAGTGTTGTGGAAGTTGCAACATGTCATGAAGCATGATGTGGTCCCTCCCACCATTGAGTTCACACCACTTGCATGCATGGCTGGGTACCTGGCCTTCATTTGCGAGAAAAAGGTGAACTTCCCCATGATTGCTCTTCATATATAGGAGATTTCTTGGTAAAGCGTATAAATAGCAGTATTAACGCAATTTGCCCGTATGAAATTTACAGGTAGCATGAACTGAGTGTAAGCTTCGGCTCAAAGGAGCTGCTTCCTGGGGCGGAGCCTACCACTTCATATCCAGCCTTGACGAAGGCGTCCTGACCTACCCGCGACCTCAAGCCGTCTGGTTATGCAAGCTGTTGTGTACATTTGTAGAATTAGCTTTACAGTCGACCAAAGTGCTGCGGGCAGCTGTGCAAAGTTCTGTCGTCTGCTGTGCTTCCGCACCTCACGCTTTGTCCACTCATGTGGTGTGCTAAGTGCACTGACTCTGATCACTGTAAGGAGTTGTGTGAAGTATTCCTAACAAAGCTTCTGCGACCCCTCCTGGCGAACTGAGCTGTTCGACATTAACAGCTCTTTGGAAAATGTCCTTAAACCTTCGTGAAAACCGCTGTCTCGCAAGGGCCTGGTTTGTAGGCAACATTCATCATGATGACGCACAGAAAATAGCTGTTGTGTTGTTGAGTGTATGACAAACAATTTTCTGAAATTCCTCCGTTTTGAAGTGGGAGGTTTTCGCATATCACTTTGATGCTTTTCTTTCAATAAACCTTTAACTCGGAGTACAGTGCTGTGTGTCTTCCCTCCATTTCTTTTGTTTGTTTTGTTTAACTGCACCGCTTCTTCAAGACGCGAATACGCGTCAACTCAGCCAACCTGCCATTTGGGAACAATATGTGCAAGACGTTTGCATTTACTTTGTTTCACTAATGAAGTTCAATGAGAACTCATGTTTTAATCTCGCGTCAATTAAACATGGCAGATATTAATGCAACGCCAAGGAGCAATAGAAGATGGTTTCGAAATTATATACGCGACAGATACTCCATGTGACGCTAGTTTTCTTTGGGGAACAGAAAGTAATCACGCCCTTCTAGAAAAAAAAGAGCCCCCCCAGTGAGAAACTCCTCCACGCAGATAACAAAACATAGAGCATTCAAACCTCTGAGAACATCAGCGAACACCAGTGGAGAACTTTTGTTCCAAGCAGCCAAAAAGAAAACAATTTCCCAATAGAGGTTTACATTCATCCATCTATCTTTCGGCAGCGGCGCTGTACAGCACGCCTATAGGTGTGTCTTCATGGGAGCATGCCCTTCTCGCGTACAGTAGCAATAACCGCAAAGGAAACCATACTGATACGTCATCTGGCGTGTCTTGCACATAAATAGCCGAAATGCAATCACAGGTCAATGTGAGGCGACTGTAAGGACCACTAAAACAAATGCACGCAGCCGGCTGGCCGCCTGTGCGAGCGGGTATTCTTTACCGTTGTGCAGCGGTGCGGCAGTGGGAGCAAAACCAGCGCTCTCACCGGCGCAAAAGAGCGTTCGGCAGGCCGCACATCTGGCATGGCATGCCAGCCAGCGCGTGAGGAATTCGATACACATCCAGCGTTGAATCCCAGCAATGCTGAAGTGAGGAAAGCACTGATGCGAACGCGGCACCAAACGCTAGCGTCGGCGAGAACCCGCCACCAAGCACAGCGTGCAACGCAACCAGCGTTGCAGCGGCGTCCGTGGGCGCTAGCGTCCGGGGTGCAATAAAGGTGAAAGCGTCCGCAGAGCAAGAGCGGCCCCACGCAACGCAACCAGCGGTGCGAAGTTGCAACGAGCCTTGGAGTCATGATTAGGTCATCCGCTCTGATGCGTCGTATTTCTGGCGCTCTGTCCAACCTGCGCGCGCGAACGCATCGGTATTTCTTCTCACTTTGTAAAGCTGTAACCGCGGCGGCTGGAACTGTTCCGCAGATGTGGCAATGACGATGGGATAAAAATTCTTTGCTCCAACTTTCAAATCTGCCTACTAAACGTGCAAATAAAAGCTGTGTTTTTTCTCTGCGCCGAAAGATGAAAAGCGACTAAGTTGTGGATAAATGCAATACCACGGAAGGAGCGCCTGCTACAATCCTATGACTGCTTATGCGAGAAACACTTCGAGCTCCATTTAGTATTGAAGACATGGGAAGCCAAGTACAGGGGCCATGTGATCGCAAGTGCTCCTCGTCGAGCATGCCTTGCCAAAGACGCAGTGCCTACGATATTTCCGGACTGTCCGCCGCATTTATCAAAGATGACCAAGAAAAGGAAGAGGCCTGCTGTGCGGCTCAGCCCACAGCCTCGAAAGAAGCGACATATACTGGATGAGGTGTGCGCGCTTCCCAAAAACTTGGAGGCGGCGGACGGTTCTTGTGACCAGCCACATTCGAGTACTTATGTGTCATGGAATGGAAATCATCACTCAGAATCTCGTCGTCGGACTCACCACCACGACGTTCAAGTTGTGGGATCGCGGATAAGAACCGTCGCCCTCGTCCACAGCGGCAGTGCTAACAAGCAGAGACGAGCGCCACTGCGCGTGCGCCCGGATGTGGACGTGCTTCATAACCAGGCCATGGCGAGCGGCCATCGGGGAGTGGTCGGCGAACTTACCTGTGTGCGCGGCGTGCGGTCCGCCGGGGTCAGGGTGAACGGCACCGGTGCGGAAGTGTTCGGTGAAGTTTGCATTATCTGTTTTCATTGTTGCCCTAAGGATTTTAAGGTTTAATTTATAAATGTTTTTTACGTTATCCCCGACGTCGACAAGTAGCCCGTTTCATTGGGAGTGGACGGCGAACCCCACAAGGTTTACCAAGTGCATTCGATTCTTTGGTCGAAGCAGTGCGAAATATTTGCCTTCGCAGTCCTGAGGCTGGCGGAGTAAGAAGCAAGCTTTTTATCACAAGTCGATGCGAACAGAGGGTGCGCGTCATTCGAGTTGGTCACCTGCCATAGCTGCCATCAAAGGTGTAGATGTGCTGTATGACAAGACGGTAAAGACGTTTGTACATCGGGAAAGAAATTTCTATGCCTTAATTACAACTAACTTATGGCACCACGAGCGTAGAAGACATCAGCACCTTTCCGAAACGAGTCGACGTACTAGCACTAAATGTCTGTTATCGCTGTTTAACAGTCTTGTTAAAGCCGACTAAACTATGGCTGCGTAGTGTACCAATCAGCCTCAAAAACGGCACTTAAAATGCTGGATCCGGTGTACCACTTAGGCATTCGTCTTGCTACGGTGCTTCCGCACAAGTCCCGTAAGTAGTCTGTACGTTGAGGCAAACGAGTGGCCCATGCAACTCGAGCGTGAATACTGCAGCCTCATGTACACCCTTAAGCTATCTTCCATTCCGACACACCCCTGTGCAAAAACTCGTGGCGGACACTTCTGCTTTAAGGTTTTTTGAAAAAGCGACCGTCTCTTTCAAAGCCATTCAGTCTTACCTGTACCGCGACAGCTGCTCAAGCCGAAATACCGCTACAACAAGTCACTCAAGCACCTTCCGTAGAGTGGCTCCCACCGTGGCAAAAAACCCACATAAAATGTGACATGTCTTTTTGCCACATAGATAAACAGCGCCATCCTCGTGCAGCTATACAACAGCATTTCCTATCACTCCAATACAAATATCGTGGCTGTCAGCAATTTTACACAGATGCTGCACAAGACTAGACAATCTGTATCTGCCACTGCCATCGGTCCTGAATTCACCTCTCACAAAGACTGACACACGCACACTAGTATTTTTACCGCAGAAGCATATGCCATATGAACCGCCATAAAAACATCACAAATAATAACATTAAAGAATCAGTCGTATTTACTGATTCATTGAGCGTTGTTCGTGCATTGAACACTGGCAAAACCAAAACAAAAATCCAGTCCTCAGTGATTTAAAAGGCAATTAATTACGGCATATCTGAGCACCCCAGAGATTACAGTATGTTGGGTACCTAGCCATGTCGGTATATATGGGAACGAGAGAGCGGCTGCCTGCGCAGCAGTAGCCGCGCAAAAAAGCCATGTTGACGTGGACACTGTGCCATACAAAGACCTCAAAGCGCTTGTCCACCGCAATCTACGTGAGAGGTGGCAGAAACAAAGAGACCTCGAAATAAACAACAAGCTCCATACAGTGCAACCTCGTATTAAAAACATAGTTTTCCCGGTCGTGATAGATACAAAGAAGTTGTTCTATGCCGACTCCGCATAAGACACACCCATAGCACACATTCCCATCTCTTAAACGGCTCAAACGCACCAAAATGCGAAAGATGTGGGAAGAACCTGTCCGTTTTACACGTCCTTATCGAATGTACTCAAATGGAGATGGAGCGGAAACGCCACTTTCCGGAGATCTTTAAAAGACATATCCGCTTCATCCATCACTGTTTATCAGACAGCCCCATGGTTCCCTTTAACAAATTCTACACTTTTTAAGCGACGTCCATTTTCTGCAGAGTATATTCTGGCGACCCAGGTAGCAGCCCAGCCTCAACTCTGAGGGCAAGGCTAGCCTTTATTTTGGTGATATCGGGGGCTTGTCAGACCCTACCACGTAGGGCCACTTGGTATAAGCCGCCAGATACGTTGTAGTCCTTCAGCTACTGTTGTGCTATATGCAACATTTTATCTATATGCACC
>NC_051179.1:173539-277385 GCF_013339695.2 Rhipicephalus sanguineus | reverse complement strand
ACTTTAGAACGAGGTTGTCGACCATGCAGCAAGAAAGCTGGAGACAGACCAGTCACCGCATGTGGCGTGACTCTATAAGAACTCAAAAACTGTGTAATGCTCTTCGAGGCATCTTTACCTTCAAGTCTGGCTACCTGCAAATGTTCCTTAAGAATCCTGTTAAGGCGTTCTATTTGACCGTTAGCCTGGGGGTAATAATTGGACGAAAATACATGACGGATGCCATTTTCCTTTAAATATTCCTGAAAATGTACAGAGACAAACTGTGGACCATTGTCGGTTACTAAGACCTCTGGCAGCCCTTCCCGGCTAAAAGACAAGTCCAACAGCTTAATGACATCCTCTGTTGAGATAGAATTCGTGCCAAGAACGTTAGGCCACTTTGAATAGTAGTCGACTAAGGGAACAAGATACCTGGGAAAAGACACATTTAACGGGCCGACAATGTCTATACCCAACTTTTGCCACGGCCCTTCAGGCCATTCAACGGGCTGCAACGGCGCTACACGAGGCTTGGCAGATTTGTCTGTCAGCTGAGAGATGTGACAATGCTTGACATGTTCTACAGAACGATCCATTTGGGGCCACAATATCTTTCACGCAGAAGTTGCTTAGTACGTACTATCCCTTGATGATTCTCATGTGCTAACTGAAGGAAAATAGGTACCAGAACGCTAGGAATGACTACACGGTCACTACGCAAAAGCAGTTCGTCAACACAAGGAAGTTCATTCCTAACATGAAAGTAAGCCATTAGTTCATTATTTATATGCTTTTTCAAAGGCCAGCCCTTGGCTACACACTCGCAGACTTTCTGCAAGGTCACATCTGCATTCGTTGCAAGTTGGACGGTTTCTTTGTCGACTACAGATGTCACCAGAGACACTATTTCTTCATCCTTAATAAATTCTGAACAGTTCTGCATTGGCAGCCTAGACAAGGCATCAGCTGCCACATTTTGTGAGCCCTTGCAATATTCTATATCAAAGTTATAATATAAAAAGCCGACAGATCCCACGCATTGTGGGAATCGATGTAATGCGAAGCAGCCAGCAAAGAGCTGCATACATCGTCTTGTATGTCATTGAGGAAAATGCGTGTCATGGTTTTCATGTTAACTCCTATTATTTATGTTCGTCACACAGTAACGTCGCGCAGTACCAACTTCGGGGTCGATCAAGCTAGAGAAACGGCCGCCAGCGCCCCATGAGCGTGGCACGCAAGTCATGCTGTACATGACATACGTGTCATGACTTTCATGTTAACTCGTGTTATTTATGTTCCTCACACGGTCACGTCGCAAGATACCAATTTTGGTGTATATCAAGCTAGCGCAACGGCCGCCAGCACCCCATGAGCGTGGCACGTAAGTCATGCTGTACATGACATGCGTGTCATGATTTTCATGTTAACTCGTGTTTTTATGTTCGTCACACAGTCACGTCGCGCAAAACCAATTCCCGGGTAGATCAAGCTAGCGAAACGGCCGCCAGCGCGCCATGATCGTGGCACGTAAGTCATGCTGTACATGAAATGCGTGTCATTATTTTCATGTTAACTCGTGTTATTTGTGTTCGTTACACAGTCACGTCACGCAATACCAATTTCGGGGTAGGTCAAGCTAGCGAAACCGCCGCCAGCGCCCCATGAGCGTGGCAAGTATGTCATGCTGTACATGACATGCGTGTCGTGATTGTCATGTTAACTCGTGTTTTTATGTTCGTCACACAGTCACGTCGCGCAATACCAATTTCGTGGTAGATCAAGCTAGCGAAACGGCCGCCAGCGCTCCATGAGCGTGGCACGGAAGTCATGCTGTACATGACATGCGTGTCATGATTTTCATGTTAACTCGTGTTTTTATGTTCGTCACACAGTCACGTCGCGCAATACCAATTTCGGGGTAGATCAAGCTAGCGAAACTGCCGCCAGCGCTCCATGAGCGTGGCACGTAAGTCATGCTGTCCATGACATGCGTGTCATGATTGTCATGTTAACTCGTGTTTTTATGTTCGTCACACAGTCACGTCGCGCAATACCAATTTCGTGGTAGATCAAGCTAGCGAAACGGCCGCCAGCGCTCCATGAGCGTGGCACGGAAGTCATGCTGTACATGACATGCGTGTCATGATTTTCATGTTAACTCGAGCTTTTATGTTCGTCACACAGTCACGTCGCGCAATACCAATTTCGGGGTAGATCAAGCTAGCGAAACTGCCGCCAGCGCTCCATGAGCGTGGCACGTAAGTCATGCTGTACATGACATGCGTGTAATGATTTTCATGTTAACTCGTGTTATTTATGTTCATTAAACAGTCACTTCACAAGATACCAATTTTGGTGTATATGAAACTAGCGAAACTGCCGCCAGCGCTCCATGAGCGTGGCACGTAAGTCATGCTGTACATGACATGCGTGTAATGATTTTCATGTTAACTCGTGTTATTTATGTTCATTAAACAGTCACGTCACAAGATACCAATTTTGGTGTATATGAAGCTAGCGAAACTGCCGCCAGCGCTCCATGAGCGTGGCACGTAAGTCATGCTGTACATGACATGCGTGTCATGATTTTCATGTTAACTCGAGTTTTTATGTTCGTCATACAGTCAGGTCGCGCAATACCAATTTCGGGTAGATCAAGCTAGCGAAACGGCCGCCAGCGCTCCATGAGCGTGGCACGGAAGTCATGCTGTACATGACATGCGTGTCATGATTTTCATGTTAACTCGTATTATTTATGTTCGTCACACAGTCACGTCGCGCAATATCAATTTTGGTGTATATCAAACTAGCGAAACGGCTGCCAGCGCACCATGAGCGTAGCATGTAAATCATGCTGTACATGACATGCGTGTCATGATTTTCATGTTATGACTTGTCATTTATGTTTGTCATACAGTCATGTTACGCCATACCAATTTTGGTGCACATTCGATGAACCAAGCGACCAGGAGAGCACGAAGTCGTAGGCGGCTAGATAGATAGATAGATAGATAGATAGATAGATAGATAGATAGATAGATAGATAGATAGATAGATAGATAGATAGATAGATAGATAGATAGATAGATAGATAGATAGATAGATAGATAGATAGATACGCTCAAAGTGGCAGAAGTTCGCTAAGAAATGCTTCGCATTTAAAAGTCTAGCTGACCACCGTGAAATCCTTAAAGGTCGACGTCCTGCATCACCTGCGGCTAACAAAGCAACTACAGCCTGATGGTCGGTTCTAAGGGTGAAGCGTCTACCCCAGAGGTAAATATGCCACGTTTTACACGCGAACAAACAGGCAAGCGCTTCGCGTTCCCCCACAGAGTACTTTCAGTATCTGACAAGGTGCGCGACGCGAAGGCTACTGTTTCAAGCTTAGGACCATACCACTGCTGTAACACAGCCCCAATGCCAACGTCAGATGCATCGGTTGTAACTACCACAGGTAGCTCAGGAATAAACACCTTAATGACAGGCGAACAAGTCAGGCGCGTTTTCAACTGGTTAAAACTGCGCTGAGCATCCTCAGACCAACAAAACTTTTGGCCCTGCCTGAGCATGAGACAAAGCGGTTCAACTAGGTCTGCATAGTGATCTATGAACTTGGCATAGTATCCTGCCAGACCTAAAATGACTGTAGTGACTTAATGTCTGTAGGAGCTGGAACATTTACTATAGCCTTTACTTTACTTTCTAAGGGTGATATGTCCTCAGCTGAAATCTGGTGTCCCAAGAAACTAAGTTCTTTCACGGAAAAAAGACATTTATCATTCAACTTCATGCCACTACTGGCTATACTAGTCAAGACTTCACTTAGGCTCGCGCAATGCTCAGACTGAGTCTTCCCCCACACAAGGACATCATCAAGATAGCAAATCACATTTTTGCAACCTTTTAAAATCTAGGACATCATCTTCTGAAAAGCTGCAGGCGCGGACGCCAAACCAAAACACACACGTTTGGCCATAATGATCCCAATGCGCAGTTATGTTAAGGCCATAAGATCTGGACAAAAGTCGCTTGAATCGAAAATCTCTGGTATTATGAAAAGAGTGGACGTATTAGAGGAAAAGTCGTTAAATGTGGATGAGGTCACCCTGAAAGTTTCTAGCATGGCAAAAACTATTGAAGAAGTAAATGGTCAGAACAGCCTTCTGGAAGCTAGTCTAAATGAGCTGGAAGACCGGTCGCGCCGTGACAACTTAATTTTCCACGGCCTCCCTGATAACAGTGAGACGTGGCAAGAAACTGAAGCACATAGAGGAAGAATAATCAAGAGCATTACCGACGCAATTCCGTCAGACGCCATAGAACGTGCGCACCGCCTTGGCTCATTCACACCTAATAAATGCCGTCCTGTTATCGCAAAGTTTAGCAGCTTTAAAACAAGAGAAAAAGTTCTGTCTCTGCGCAGTCAATTCAAGCAAATAAACATTAGTATAAGCGAGGACTTCTCGCTCGCTACCCGAACCTCACGAAGAAAACTGATAGCTTTCGGTAAGAGCCAGGAAACTTCCGAACACTTCAAGCTGCGTTATGACAAATTAATCCTTAACGAAAAATGGCACGTGTACAACACCAGTACTGAACAAATTCGAGAAATTCAGAAGCCTAGTGATAATCTAGAGCGTTCATTCCCTGTTCCGTCACGTCCTTCTAACTAGCGGCGCGAGAGGGGCAGTGGCTCATTTTCTTTTCCCTGAGTTTCAGTTTTTTATACCAACGTAAGAAGTGCCTCAAACAAACATGATGCTTTATCGGCCGCAATTGACACATGTTCTGCGAAAATCATTGCGCTTACTGAAACATGGTTACCTGCGCATGTCACGGACCCTGAAGTGTTCAACAGTGCCGTGCAATTTAGTGTTTATCGCTGTGATTGTACTTTACGTAGAGGAGGTGGCGTCCTTTTGACATTCCATCTTCTATTATCTCTACCAACGACGACATAGAGATAGTATGGGCTTCAATAACACCTGACCACAAAAAATTTGTCCTAGGCCTATGCTATCGCTCACCCTCTGCATCATCTACATTTTTTACTGAGCTGCATGATAGTATTAACCTTCTGCGCACGCGTTTTCCTTCATCACCAATTCTACTTATGGGCGATTTTAATCTTCCAAACATAACAGGGGACAATCATACTCCTTTGCACGCTCCTTTTTCAACAACAGCTGGTGACTTTTTCGATTTGTGCTCCGTTTTTTCCTTGTCGCAGCTCGTATCTAAACCGACACGTGAATCACCTAACACTGCAAACACCCTTGACCTGGTCTTAACATCCCACCCTGACATTATCTCTTGAGATCACGCATCTACCTGGCGTAAGCGATCATTGCATCCTAGCATTTTCTATTAACGTTTCCACACCAAGACCGAAGAAACTCAAGAAAATTACACATATTTACAAAAAAGCAAACTTCACTGCAATAAATGACGAACTAAGTGCATTTCTTGATACTTTCTTACTAAATTTTGAAAATCGATCGGTTCAGCACAACTGGGACATGTTTGCCGCTAAAGTTCAGGAATTGACTGAAAAATACATTGCAACTCCCACCATCAGCTCCCATTATAATGCTCCATGGTACAATGCTCATTTAAAGCGCCTATCTAACCGCAAAAGCGCCTATATCGCTCCGCAAAACTCATGCCTACAAATGCACGCTGGTCTGCGTATAAAGCTGCGTTCGATACCTACATAACGGCTCTCAAATATGCTAAATCTAACTTTCTATCCAATGTACTTCCTTCTATGCTAAAGAACAACGTCAAAAAGTTTTGGAGCATAATAAATCCCTCACGTGATGAACATATAACTCTCGAAGACTCATCAGGTACTCTTATACCAATTGATCAATGCGCTGCAGCTCTTAACCACTCATTTTCAAAAAACTTTTCTGCCTCTAGCAACGATCGCCTACCTCCCACTCACCAATACGATTATGTTGTTATGCCCCCAGTGACTGTTGACATGGACGGTGTTGGGAAACTAATTGATTCTTTGAACCATCACTCTTCGCCTGGTTACGATTCTGTTAACTCAAAATTTCTAAAAAATACCAAAGATGTTAGTTCTATTATCCTAACTAAACTCTTTCAGCAATCACTGGATACATCTGCTCTGCCCACACAATGAAAAATCGGGAAGGGTGTTCCACTTCATAAGCGAGGCAATAAAAATTTAGCTGCTAATTATCGTCCCATCTCACTCTTAAGTACTAGCTGCAAACTTCTCGAGCATATCATTTTCAAACATCTTGTTAACTTTCTCCACTCCAATGCATTTTTCACACCAGCCCAGCATGGATTTAGAAAAACTTTCTCATGTGAATCTCAGCTCGGTCTCTTCACTCATAAACTGCATCGCATTCTTGATCGTTCATCATTTGCCGATTGCATTTTTTTAGACTTTGCCAAAGCATTTGATAAGGTCTCTCATAAACATTTAATCTACAAATTAAGTCTGCTAAACCTGGGTACTAACATTCCTAGATGGATTGAATGCTTCCTATTATAACCGTACTCAATTTGTAACCGCTAACGGCCACAATTCAACACTTCGAAATGTAACTTCCGGTGCGCCCCAAGGTTCCGTCCTCGGACCTCTTTTGTTCTTTATTTATATTAACGACCTATCTGCCTCGCTATCATCTAACATTCATTTATTTGCTGACGACTGTGTCATATTTCGTGAAATAACCAGTATTGACGATCATAACCATCTTCAGTCTGCTTTAACTGCCGTAACTAACTGATGTGAATATTGGTTAATGGAACTAAACGACACTAAATGTAAAGTCATGCGTGTGTCCCGTTCAATTAACAGCATGCGCACTTGTTACCTTCATAACGTTCCCCTTGAATTTGTTGACTCTTATAAATATCTAGGTGTACATATAACTACTAACTTATCTTGGAACACCCATATCGACTACGTAATTCGGAATGCTAACCGAACCCTAGGCTATTTATGCCGTAACTTTTCAACTGCACCTTCATTTCTAAAAAAACTTCTTTATGCTACCCTTGTACGACCTAAATTAGAATATGCGTGCGCTATTTGGGATACTACTACTGACAAATTGATATCTTCATTAGAACTCGTGCAAAATAATTCACTGCTCGCTTCATCTTATGTAACTACAATCGAACTGCAAGTGTATCTGCTATGAAAAACAATCTTTCACTCACATCACTATCTTCTCGTCGTAAAGTCACGCGTCTGGTTTTTTTTCACAAACTATTCCATCATCCAACTCTCCGTAACGAAGTCATTTCACAGCCGCAATACATACCGCCTCGAGTCGACCATAGTCACAACGTTGGCCTTGAAACGTGTCACACAAAAAGCTTCTTTCAGTCATTTATTATCCGATCATCCATTGAATGTAACCACCTTCCCCATGTCATCATATCAATTCATGATAATCACTTGTTTAAAGCCGCTTTAACTAATATTGTATAAACTGATTCTCCTCAATTTTTTTCTAGTTTGCTTTTGCAACATGAGTGCTTGTTAGCCACCCAGGACATGATTTATTTTTTTCTACATACATGTTTTGCAACCTCAGTGCACTATTTATTATTGTTTATCACTTGTCTGTGAACACGTTAGCTGTCTTTGTTAATTTAGCTAAAACTGTATAACTACATGCCTTTTACTGTAATGTTCTATCTGCTTTTTGTTCATCTGTCGTTTGTTTTTTTATTTGTAACCACTCCCCTCTTTAATGCCTTTGGCCCTGAGGGTTTCAATAAATAAATAAATAAATAAATAAACCTAAACAAGCCATCATGTGTGATGCACGTCGTTAAGTCCCCACTGCTCTCTTCAAACAACAGCTGGTGATAAGCTGACGCTAAGTCTAGCTTAGAAAAACAAATGGCTCCATGAAACATCTGCAACAGATCTTCAACGTGCGGCAAAGGATACCCATCGATGATCATTGCCTTATTAGGTTCCCTGAGATCTGCACACAGCCGCATGCTTCTATTCTTCTTGCGGACGACGACTAGCGGCGAGACCCATTCCGAAGCATCCACACGTTCGATGACGTCCGAGTCTTTGAGTCGTCGCAGCTCGTTCGATACCTTATCACGAAGAGCTAGAGGCAGTCGTCGCAACTTGGATGCAACCGGAGTCACACCTGGCCGCCGTTGTATGCGATGAATGAAGTCCTAGACGAGACCCAACTGGTCGCTGAAGAGATGCTCGAAGCCCGGAGGCACGTTGGAGGGACACTGCACTGCACATGATACCATTCGACACGTCAACGACGCGCCGTCAATCTGTATGCCAAGTCGCTGAATGGCGTCAAGGCCCAAAAGCGATGTGCTTTTATCGGTCACGTAGAAGACAACGGAGCGAGACCGCTGCAACACTTTCACTGAAGCTTGGAAATAGCCAATGATCCTGATGCGCTGTTTGGAGAAGTTCCGCAAGTCGACGACAGCTTTGGACAGGCTGTGCTGTTTGCTGAAATGACGGTAGAAGTGTTCTGCAGTCATCAAGGACACAGATGCTCCGGTATCCACCAGTAGTTGCAGGGTAACACCATCGACCAACGTTTATAGAACCAGGTCAGTTGGAAAACTCCCCGCGACAGCCGACCCGTCACGCGGCGCCGGGGCAGCTTCCGATTTGGTGGCGCTGGCGGCGCAACAAGCTTCCGCTAGCAGAAGAAAACGCGTAGTCCGCGTGGCAAGACGCCGGAGCAGCCGTTCAGACAGGGCTTCGCCGACTGGATATTACCGAGATTTTTCGTTGCGCTGCCTCAGCAACGTTATTTAGCGGTGGTAAGGCAAGGACAGTATAGCTATGACTTTCTGGATTGCCCACGATAAACGATGCTTGAGAGCATAACGTACGAGTATGTCCATTACGCTATAAGAAATTAACTGTGGCGCATTCCCGTGGCATAATTCATCACTTTTAGTTTTTTGAAGTAAGGAGCTTTCACTTTGAATCGCGGCGGTCGTTACTTGCAATTGTAGAGTAGCAGAATCGCCATGCGTGTACTGCACGCCACAAATCCAGTCCTGCCACAGAAACAAAAATTGTATTTATTTTACGCATGCAATGCAGTGAAATAAGTTTTCAGATATTGCATGTACAGTGTGATGCACACAGACCGCACAATTTGCAGTCTCCGGCATTATACCTTATCAAAACAGCTCTAACTCTAATTATTTACAGCAGGATTTATGGAATCAGACAAACTTGTGCACTTAACACAGACATTTTTTTTATTTACACTCTGATACATTGCAGAAATATTTACAGTATGTGACTTTATGAATGGCAAGCTATTTACAAAAGCCGCGACTTTTTCCTAGCGGCTTTTACTTGTTCACTAACATGGTGAACATGGTCTTTATGCAAGAAACCTGGAGTAGAAATGCATCCGCATGACTAAGCAAAACTTTATTATTTGGGCTGTGAACTGCTCTGTGTAGAGGCCGCAACCTAACTTTACAAGTCTGCGTTTAGACACGAGGTCTACGACACACGAAAACATGCTCCCAAAAACCTTTCCAGTTTTCGTTTCTTTCTACACAACTGCCTCTACAAGTCAATAATGCATTCAGTGCTTGTGATGGGTGTTTGAGGGCTCCTGGAGCAAATGAGCGCTTCTCAGTCAGAATAGCCGCAGGCGGCACACAATCGGTATTTGTTACACTAGCCTGGCACTTGGTACAGCTGGAAAACTTCAAAGCTTTTTTGGCAACATAACCAGTAAGATACACTGTCTTGGGCGCGTGCACGATTGTAGCCATGTTCAAGAGCACTTGTGGGATAGGCTTCCAGAGTTATTGACTTGAGGAGGCTGTCGAGTTTCTCGTTTCTTTTCTGCTTCTCCGTCAAAGCCAGCATCTTCTTGCTGTTCAAGGTCTTTTCCAGAGATATGAGCACTGGATCGGATTCACCTGTGCAGTTGTTACCCCTGATTGCCATTTTGAGGGGTGTATGCAAACTGAGGAGCCGGAACACTTGGCTGAAACTGGTGATCGTAGGACGGTCCTCATCGCCTCTAAATGTTCGAACCACGCCAAAAAGAACGCTGAAAAAAAGTCGGTTCATATTATGTATTTATAGGGACTAATAACAAACTTACTTCCACAGCTGTGTGCCTATGAAAATTTAAGGAAAAACTAATTACCTCCAAGGGATCCTTATTCAACTTTGCGGTGAGCACGTACGGCACCCCTTTGCTGTGCATAATATCGATTATGTCAAGTACAGACATTAGAGTGACACGCCAGGACTCCACTGTCATCTGTGAAGCAAACATCTTTGTGGTGCTTTGCCGACACTACTGCTCCGTCTCATTGAGCATGTTGAGAAAGTCCTTGAGAACCTGTAGCAAAGATTACATGTGTTTGTACACTGAGTACTGTTTCAAGAACATAGTGCATTTTCCCTTTTT
Organism: Rhipicephalus sanguineus; assembly: GCF_013339695.2. Classification (NCBI taxonomy): domain Eukaryota; kingdom Metazoa; phylum Arthropoda; class Arachnida; order Ixodida; family Ixodidae; genus Rhipicephalus; species Rhipicephalus sanguineus. Next base: position 266,955 of record NC_051179.1, on the reverse strand, counting down.
GGCATTCTGAAGACAACTAACATTTACTCGCATTCTGTTGTTCAAATTGAAAGAATCGGATCACTTGTTATCTAAGTTTTATAGGCTGAAAGAAGGCAGGTTAATGGTAGTAACGTTTTCTTTACCTGGATTTGGCGAGAGTCCTTCCTTATTCCTTGGGCAGGAATTCTTGCATTCAGGGCTTCAAAAACATTGTTGAGGAGCAAAGTAAAGCTCTCAGTGCCATGGGTGTTCTCAAATTCAGGTGTGTTTTGTTCCCTGTAGATACTAAATCCAATTGCGACACTCCTGCTGAATAGCTGAAATACAAAGTTCGGCATGTATATTAGTGAGCACGCACTTGGAAAGCAATAATATGCACACGTGTGACTTTTTGCAACTAAGATATGTACCTGTGTGGCCAGCGGCACCGACATTTTTTGCAGATTGCTTGGATTGATGTGGGAGGCAGTCAGCTTCGGAACGACTTTTAACTGGTTCTTCTCCTCCGTTTTGTACAGGAGCCTGTAATGATCAAAGCTGACCTTGTGCGGACATCGCACAAGAAGTGAAATGAGCGCTCGGCGTGAAGTGATGGATGTGGGATATTGTTTCTTGCTCCAGTGCACTTTCCCGAAATTCCTAGGTGCGTCCACATGGACTGATTATTTCCTTCACCATCAGACACAACAGCCATGATACACGCACCATTGCGTTCCAACTGGAGAACAGACTCCAGCACCAGTTTTGCGAGCACAACATTGGGTGCTGCACCTCTGGTTGCAAAGATGGCCACAGGTTGGACCCACGATTCGAAAAGGGGCGCAAACATGACAAGTGCATGATCTGCGAGCTTTCCATTTTCGTTAGGAGCTGTGCCAGCAGAGTCCACAAACCCATCGAGCTTGTATGTCGATGAGTTGAACACAACTAACTGCCTCAGTTTGATTTCATCAATCAGTAGCGTGACGCAGTTACTGTTCTCTCCTTTCCCTTGAAAGTATGCTTTGATGCCGCCCAGAGCAACTTCGTTGAATCCGTATTGGCATGGCATTCCTGCAAGGATTTGGTTCAGCCTGTTGCACGTTGGCAATGCGAGGAGTTTCATTGACCTTATAAGCTTGTAAGCCTTCGGGCTTGCAATTCTCAAGAGGAGGCAGTTCATAATCCAAGTACTGCTATAGCGCATTCCTTGTGGTGCTTTTGCCTTTGCCTGCTTTAGCGACGATTTGAATGCCATTTGTTGAATAGGTGGGAGTACGTTCAAAGCCTCCTGGAGACTTTTATCTGGTTCTGTAGTCAACTTTTTTTTCACGTCAGTCACATTCTTTAGCAGTTTAGACCGTCGAACAGCTGCGCGTGTGGCCCTTTTCTTTAGCATGTCTTCCCTCTGCTCCTGCTTCTTGAGTTTTTCTGAAGATACCTGTTTACACAGCTTAAGCCAAAACTTCGAGCAAGGGCCGCAGTTAGGGGTATCGGTGAGCACTTGACAGTCATTGCTCACGAGGCTGCCGGCAGACGAATTGGGACAACCTGAACACACCTTCAGCTTTCCTATGTTCTCCAGAAGTTCGGCCAATTGGGCGACCGTGTCGACATTGTCAGGAGACTTAGCTAAACGGCCACGGTCGCTAACAGTGACTGCCATGTCTTCTCCGACGACTACGCATTTCTCCACGAATAGCGCCCTTTTATCTTCCTTGAGCACGAAAAACGCCACAAAACGTCCTGTCTCGCCATTCTCAACAGCTTTCCCCCAGCATGCAGCGGGCAAACAAACGTTTTCTAAGTCTTGAAGCGAAATGACGCCGCTCGTTGACAGCACGTCGGAACTTACTTCACTGTCTTCGGGCACATTACTCGGATATAGTCTATGCTTTTTCGCCGATGATATTCCGGAAAGTGTCCCACTCCTATCGGGCAGCTTCCGCTTCTTTGTCGCGGGTTTTGAAAGGTAAGCGGGCAAGTTCGGGAATATCTTTGGGACGCATCCTTCGACGGGGCTCCACTTTCCTCTAGCGATTTCTACCTTCTTACCATTGATGATGTGCGTGAAAGTCTTCAAGATGTCTTCCTCGTGAAAATGCGTATCACACACACGTGATGTGTTGGACAGTTTCTTGCCCGCACGAGGAATGGCGTGATCCCACGCCGCTCGCTGATCAGTGTCACACGGGGCACAAAAGAAATGTGGTGTCTCGAATTTCCTGTAGCCACTTGTACATCCGGGAACACAGCATGTCGGCATGGTGAAGACACGTAGCACATACGAAGCACAATAGGGCGCGGAAAGCGCAAAACCGTGGACGCAGAAAGCAGCTTCCACGGATACTGACGCGCCACAACATTCACCGCCGGTGGAGGGGAGTGGAGTGAGTGAATCCTGATGCGACGGCAGCGCCACATTTGTCGCTGATGGCGGCGGCGCCGAGCAGCAACGCTCAGTTTTGCAACTGAGCTGCTTCTATACGCCTTGTGCACCGGCAATAGAGGCGCCACTGATAGCCACCTAGCGGGCGCCGCCGACAGTACGTGCGGGAAGCCGAGCAGACGACAGCGCTTTGCACAGCTTTGCTGTGAGGAGACGAATGAAGTTCGCGGCTGCTATTTCCCCTTCGTGCGGGTGCCAGACAACTAATTCTGCACTGGCAGCTGCAGGAAAGGCGCGGGCCTCTACGAAAGTGGACTTGTGCACTGTTTGTCGCGAACGAGCGCTTAACTAAGCGCACGTCGCCGATTTCGAACGACGGCATGAAAGCCTGGCGCCGATGGTTCGTGCGCGACAGAGCGCGCGCATCGAAAAAACAAGTACAAACAAAAAAATCGGCAGATCCCACGCACTGTGGGAATCGATGTAATGCGAAGCAGCCAGCAAAGAGCTGCATACATCGCCTGGTTTGTCTTTGAGCCAAATGAAATCATTCATGCCATGGCATCTAGTCCACCATATATCGCATGTTTGCCATTCGCGCATGCGTGCACAATCTAGTGTACACCATGATGAACCACAATTAAACGCATATTCTGGTATATACAATGCATGACCTGTCGCTTATGTTCATCACGCACTCGTGTCGTGCCATACCAATTTTGGTATTGACCTCGAGGAGTTACGGAGTCGCCCTGTATCGGACGCGCCTCGATTGCGTGCTAGGCAGGATACCGCCGGCGCGCTCCCCATAGGTTTTGCTGTCGGCGCTCTACAAAAACACCTCGCGGAAGCCCTCCAGGGCATTTCTGTAAGTAATTTCGAAATGTGCTGTGTTCTTTACTGTCAAAATAATTGTTTTCTACGAACTGAAAGTACAAGATAGTCTACAGTCGCTGTCTCTTTGCAGAAAACCGAGCACCCACTTCACGCTATCACCGCGTCGGAGACCCCTGAATCGGCTTCTTGCGTGAAAGGTAGTCACTCGCTGAGTGCAAACTATGTGAAATATCTCGTTACAGTACACTGCCTGTATAACCAAACGGAGCATAACAGAAAGAAGCCTCAAGCCAGCGATCGCACGGGTTCGCGACGAGCTGATGGTGCCATATGTATGAGCGTCTGCATGTATGTTCGTACTGATGGTTTCGCTTTTGCTACGAGCGCGTTTTGGCAGCGCGCTGTGAATTTTAGGCAGCAAAATATGAGAATGTGTGAGTAAACAAACAACTACTGTTGCGCGGACGCTATCAGAGCAGTTCAAAAACAATTTCCTTACAACTGCGGCTTCGGTGCGCGTGGCAACTTTGTGATCTGCCGTCCCGACAATTCAGTGTTTTTTTTTTTTTGTGGCCTAAATTCGGGTACGTTTCAATGTCATTTGACAAGTTGTCTCGCACTGCGTATTGATCGGTCTTCTCAGCGGGCAAATGCCGCTGCTTATGTTTCTTTATTCCGCGCATTCGTTTCGTTTGGTGCTCACACAAAACGTGAGCAAATGCGACGCCTTTTTTTAATGCTCCTTAATTATCGTTCGGTTTGCATTCCAGTGAACTTGCCGCTCTCTGTCATCAACAAATTTATAGACCAAAGCTTCACCACTTCGAGATTGCTGGTGGAAGAAGAACCAGTCTACGAGACCGAGCATGTAGCAGCATGCGACGCCTAGAAAAAGAAAGAAAATACAGTAACGTTTGCCGGACTTGTTCTGCAAACGTCGGCTGGGAACTAGGACCCACATGAACTTGAAATAGCAGTGAATAAAATAGAAGTTAATGCAGCAACCAGCAGCCGCAAAACAGGATAGTAATTATTTGGCGTGTACCCCAGCAATTTTGGCACCAGTGTCGTGTCTAACGTCAACAGGGTGGCATCTTTTCCACGTAAATAAATAAGGTTCCAAGAAAATACATGGGGTTGGCCGGTGGGCCGATCACGTAGGCAATGCAAAATTTATGTAGCTTATGAAGCAATGCATGCCTCAACAAATGGGAAGGTTGCCCGTCGGCGTCCCGCGTCGGTGGCGTCAACACTAGTGATGCAGAAAATAATCGTCACGTGATGGTGTCACCATATGACGTCATCATGACGTCACATATCGCTAGAATATGTAGCGTCATTATGACGTCACATGATGACGTATTCACACGTCATGGTCGCTTTGCATTGCCTCCGTGATCGGTCACGGAGGCCGTGCAAAACCGCGTTAGGTGCTGAACGCTCTTGGAGGGGGCGCGGGAGAATCAGTACATCGACTGACAAGAAGAAGATGGCTTTCGCCTTCCAGTCATCTTTAACGAATGCATAAGGGACCCTGTGCGTTTTTTTTTAATTTAACGTATCTAAACAATGACTTGCGCATCTGCAGCCGATTTTGTGGACGCTGAGCATGGCGCCGCCGATCAAAAGGTCGCATTGGAGGGTTCTGAGATGACATCGCACGTGGTAAAAGGTAGCGCTTTTACCATCCTTTGGCAGATAAGCATCATTTGCCGGCGGGAAGCGCGCGCGAGCCATCGTCTCAGTGCGCTCTGTCTGCTACTCACCGAACATCGCAGGCCCGACGCAGTAACAAAAGTCTTCGTCGCGGAAGTGCTTGTTGCACACAAGACTCGTAGCGGATGACTACTTGCCGGCTCTTAGCTTTACAACCCATGCTTCACGCTGTTTCTTGTCCCGCGGTTACCAGTGCAGGCTGACACTGGGCTCCTTTGCGTAAGCGCGGCACTGCGGCACCGAGCGGTAGAGCCTCATGTTCGTCGCCTTCGGAGGCAGCCACTCTATTACAATGGTTTCAATTGAGTAGAAAATGCGAGAAAACTTTCGTATTTGAACAGACCGCAGCGCATGTGGTACTTGAAGCTCGTTTTCAAAGCACGCGGCAGCGCTCAACAAGCAGCCGACGCGGCCGTTGAGACCACGTGATCCTGCCAAGCACGTCACGCCGACGGTGGCGCCGGCGTTTCCAGTGGTGGGCCTCGAGGCCAATATATCCAGTTAACAAAACGGCCGGAAGCACACCATGACAGTGGCATGTAAATCATACCGTACATGACATGCATAACATGATTCGCATGTTAAGACCTCTCATTTATGTTCGTAATACCGTCACATCGCGCAATATCAATTTTGGTGTATATCAAACGAGCGAAATGGCCGCGAGTGCACCCCGAGTATAGCATGTAAATCATGCCATACATGACATGCATGTCATGATTTTCATGTTAACACCTTTCATTTACGTTCGTCATACAGTCGCTTCGCGCAATACCAATTTTGGTGTATATCAAGCTACCGAAACGGCCGCGAATGCACCATGAGCGAGGCATGTAAATCATGACATACATGTCATAGATGTTGAGGTTTTCATGCCAGCACCTGTTATTCATGTTCTTCATACAGTCACATAGCACAACACCAATTTTGGTGGATATCAAGCAAGCGAAACGGCCACGAGTGCGCCATGAGCGTGACATGTAAATCATGACGTACATGTCATGCATGTCACGATTTTCATGTTACCACGTCACATTTACGTTCGCCATACAGTCGCTGCGCGCAATACCAATTTTGGTGTGCATCAAGCTAGCGAAGCGGCCGCGAATGCATCATGAGCGTGGCATGTAAATCACGACATTCATGACATGCATGTCATGATTTTCATCTTACCAACTGTTATTCATGTTCTTCATACAGTCACATCGCGCAATAACAATTTTGGTGTATATCAATCTACCGAAACGGCCGCTAGCGCACCATGAGCGTGGCGTGTAAATCCGGTTGTACATGACTTGCACGTCATGATTTTCATGTTACCACCTCTCACTTACGTTCGCCATACGGTCGTGTCGCGCAATACCAATTTTGGTGTATATCATGCAAGCGAAACGGCCGCAAATGCACTATGAGCGTGGCATGTAAATCATGACATACATGTCATGGATGTCATGGTTTTCATGTTACCACGTGTCAGTTATGTTCATCATGCAGAAATGTCTCGTCATACCAGTTTTCGTATATATTCCTTCATTTAAACGGCCACGAGCGCCCAGAGACCATGTCATGTAAATCATGCTGCACATGACATGCGCATCATGATTTGCATGTTGGGACCAGTCATTATGTTCGTCATGAAGTCTTGTCACGCCGTACCAATTTTGGTGTATATGAAATTAACGGAACGGCCGCAAGAGCCTAAGGTCGTGGAATGTAAATCATGCTGTTCATGACATGCGTGTCATGATTTTCATGATATGACCTGTTATTTATGTTCGTAATAAGGCCATGTTATGACACACGAATTTTGGTATACATCCGATTAACGAAACGGCCAGGAGAGCACAAAGTCGTAGGCGGCTAGATAGATAGATAGATGGATACGCTCAAAGTCGCAGAAGTTCGCTAAGAAATGCTTCGCATTTAAAGGCGCCGTCGGGAGCGCGCCCGCGCGCCTCTTACCCTCTCCGCAGAAGACGCCACCGACACAGCCAACGAACGCGAAAGATCGGGATATTCGAGAAAGCAAAGCCGAGCCAGCGGCGCTGTCTGATTCCGGAAACGAATCGATGAGAGGGTCTCGCCCTTTCCCTAGCTTTCGCTGTGATACGCACAGACGAATCATACGCACCTTCCCGAACCGGCAGGGTTCTGTTTGGTGTCGCAGAAGTCCGTGGTATGCCCGTGTCACTGAGGCGCACGTAACCCACGAGCCGCTTCGCCCTTCTCAGTATTTTGCCAGCGTCCGTGGTGTGCCCGTGTCATTGGGGCGCACGTAACCCACGAGCCGCTTCGCCCTCCTCAGTATTTTGCCAGCATCCGTGGTGTGCCCGTGTCACTGGGGCGCGACCCACGAGTCGCTTCGCGCTTCTCAGTCTGGCAACAGACTTCTGCGACACCAAACAGAACCCTGCCCCCGAACCCAGGCTGCCCAGGCGCGAGCCGATACAGGCAATGCAAGCGCAGCAAACGACGTAGGAAACCACGACGGCCGTCTGCTTGCTTTCCCGAGAGCAATGATTGAGTTCGCCGCCTATGGCGCTTCCGTCTGCGCGCACTAGGCGTATAAACGTTGCCGTCGACCACAGCGTGGACGACTAAGTCTTTCCTAGACGAGGCGCTAACAGTGAGCACGGAAGACGAAGGATGATTCGAAGATAACACTGACAAGCTTGAAGCTACGTTCAAATGTGTGGAGGCCTTCTCCTCCGGTACGACGTCGACAGCTCCCCTCGAAGAGACGCGCTGTAGAGGAGCAGTCTTGCGGCACATCGACGCGAAATGTCCCCGAGCGTTGCACGTATTGCAACGCCGACTTCGGGCTAGACAACTTCGAAAATTTTACTGGTGCCGTCTGCTTCCACAGCGGTCGCACGATTGAGGTTGGAAGTCGCCTTGAAACTTCTCATTCGGAACTGGAGCACGGAGCCCCGTCGACGACTGCGGCTGAAAGTCGCCATCTTGGCTTGCCGGAACTTCAGTGACGTTGTGGCTTCCCGGAAGTGTTGACGTGACGTCACGGCCTCCCCGTCTGCTCTGGCCATATGTTTTCTTTGCGCCGCCATCTTGGGCGCCTTGCCCTACGGCTTCGACATTTTCAGGGTGACAGGGAGCAAACGCATGGTTTGCCAACGAGAACGCTTCCAGCGTCCGACCGATTTCTTCCGCCTTTTCTAAGGACAACTCTTCACCGAATGCCAGCAGCTTCTCCCGCACCCGCGCGTCGGACTAGCCGTGGATAACCTGGTCGCGTACGTCAGGCCGAACTTGCATCGTACGGCTTTCTCCTTCAGAACGGTCACGTAGTCCAGGAAACTCTCTCCAGGCAGTTGACGCCGACTTGTGAACTCGTGAAGTTCGACTAGCGGATTCGTGGACGCGGCGAAAAGCCGCTCAAGCTGCTTGACGAGACTGTCAAACTTCGAAACGGCGGGAGCAGAACAATCAGGATCTGACGCCGGCGCGGACGCCGCGTTGCTTGGAGTCGTTTGGGCTTCTTCCTGTTCTGTTGCCGCAAAATATTTCCTCTGTCCTTCCCGTCCCAGCAGGCTGACGAGTGCCGACGCTCGACGCGCGTCGTTCCAGTCGCTGCCGCCAGCCCCCTCGAGGTGGGCCTGAAACACTTTCTTCCAGTTGGTCCACGGAACCGGGGGCGGCCCCGGCAGCTCGAGGAAGACAGAGAGGTGCTCGAAGAGAGCAATGCCGACAGGAGAGGCACAAGGAGGTGCAGCACGGAGCAAGGGCGAAGGCCTAGGCGAAAGCTTCACAGAGTCCGCACATAAAGAGCGCTAGGCCTCGCGGCGCCAGACAGGAAAGAAGAAGGCGGGGATCACGGAAAACTCACGATGTTGGACCTCTAAGCCTTCCAACTGCGGCGGGGTTAACATCGAGCCAAAATCACGTCTTGCAAGATGAACCGCTTTAATGGAACTAGAAAAAAAAAAAGAAAAGAAGAGGGCGAGCCAGCGCTGCTACGTGAGCACGCGTCAGCTCGTGAGGAGCATCCATAATGATGATGTTTGGTCATCTGTAGACGAATGACGAAGAAAGGAAGTCACAACAGTATCCCGCGCCGACAGATGACGTTAGTTGGCTTCCAACGGGTAAAGTAGCTGTACGGGCCGCTTCACAACAGAGCCGTCGGGCAAGCATAAAGAGCAGGTCCTGACAATGCTGTCGCGTCCGCTGATCAGTTCCTCTATGCGGGCCAAACTCCACAGTTGCCTTGGAAGCTGTTTATCCCCGAGTAGAACTACGTTGCCTTTCTTCAAAGAGTCATTTCTTTTGGCTTGGTTGGATGTAAAGTTCCTGAGTTCATTAAGGTACTCTTTATACCAACGAGACCAAAATGCTTGCAAATCATCTTCTCGCTTGCTCCAAAGTTTCTTCAGTGCATCGTTGGTAGACTCGGTGTTGATTTTCAGTTCGTAATGTGGTAGCGTTGTCAGTCTCCTTCCAACGAGAAAATCTGCTGCAGATAGGGGGTACGGTTCATCTACGTCGTTGAACACGTAAGCTAAAGGTCGAGAATTCACCACGGCCTCCACTTCTGTTAGTAGAGTAACTAGCTCTGTCCGACTGACAAGCCGTCGCCCGAGCATCTTCTTCAAGCAGGTTTTTACAGAACGAACGAGTCTCTCGTAGAACCCGCCCCACCAAGGAGCGCTCGGGCAAATGAATTTCCATTGGATCTTCGAGGAGGAAAAGAAGGCGAGTACGTCGGGGTGTCTTATCGTTCGCCAAAGCTTCTGTAGGTCCTTGGACGCTTTGACGAATGTTCGTGCGTTGTCGCTGTAGATAGTGTGACAGAGGCCCCGCCGTGATACGAATCTCCGCAGGGCGCAAAGAAAATTCACTCTGGTCAAGTCTTCAACCAGTTCCATGTGAACAGCTCTTGTCACCGCGCACGTAAAAAGAGCGATGTAGGAGCGCTCGTGGGGATGCCCTTTGATGTATAGTGGCCCCGCAAAGTCAACTCCACTCACGAGGAACGGAGGGGCTTGAGTAGCACGATCCTGAGGCATACAAGGTGAAGATTGCTCAACAGGTTTACTCTGTAGGCGTTGGCAGATGACACACCGTCTTATCGTTTTCTTCAAAGACTGTCGTGCTTGAAGAATCAAAAATCGTTCTCGAACTTGAGTCAGAGTGTCTCGAACTCCCCCGTGGAAGACCTTTGCGTGAGCATGATTGATTATCAGCATACTGAGGTGTGAGTCTTTTGGTAGGAGGATGGGATGGCGAGAACTGTATGAGTCGTCAGCCCTGGGAGCTTTTCCTTGTATCCGAAGAAGCCCGTTTTCGTCTGTGAACAGTCTAAAATGCCTAAGTGGACTTTGTAAAGGGAGCGGTTTCTTGCTCGCGACACAGTCTGCTTCTTTACCACAGTGAGATCTCTGTTCCTCTCGAAGCAAATAGCACTCCGCTTGCTGAATTTCCTCAGCAGACAGCTCCCCAGACCTATCATTTTCCTTCTTCAACCTTTTGGCATAACGGAAGACCCATGCCGTTACTCTTAAAAGTTTTGTGATCAGCGATGGCAGCAATGGTCTCGTATTAACAGCATGGGTGCTGACCTTTAGTTCTGTCTCAGCTGCCTCGAGCTTTCCGTTTTCGATGTCAATCCTTCCCCCGTACACGGGCCAGCACGTATCAGACATTGCAAGCCGTCTAGGTCCAAACCACCACAACTGCGACTGACTCAGTTTGAGCGCAGACAAGCCTCGAGTGAGCAAATTGGCGGGGTTTTCTTTTCCAGGACAATATCGCCATCTGGTATACTCAGTCAAAGTTCTGATTTGTTGCGTCCGGTTCCGCACAAACTCCTTCCAGGTAACGGGATCCTTTTTAATCCAGCAAAGTGTAATCTGGGAATCGGACCAAAATGTTGCTTCACCAATTCCAAGGTCGCAATTCTTCACGATGTAGGCGTACATTCGGGCTGCAAGCAATGCTGCCATCACTTCCAGCCTCGCTAGAGTGACCGTCTTTAACGGCGCAACTCTGGTCTTTGCCATCAGTAGCATAGTCCGGACGGTGCCACTGTAGTCGGCCGTACGAAGGTAGGCTGCAGCCCCGTATGCCGACTCGCTTGCATCAGAAAAGATGTGGAGTGCTGCCTTTTGGTAAGGGCCTTCTCCGCCGGCCGCTAGGAACCGTGGAATACTGAGGTCACTAAGCATGGCTACCTCCCTGCTCCATTTCAGCCAGAGAGCAGACAACTTGGGTGGCAATGTCTCATCCCAGTCGAGGGTTTCCTTCCATAGATCTTGTAAGAAGATTTTCGCCCGTACTAAGAAAAGTGAAAGAAACCCCAAAGGGTCGTAGATCCTTGCAACAGCCTGAAGCACAAAGCGTTTTGTAATCCGATGCTCCTGTATGAACTGGAGGATATCCTGGGGCTTGAACGAAAAGGTATCCGTCTTCTTGTTCCAATGAAGTCCCAGTACTTTCAGAGGTCCAGAAGGTGAGCAAAGAGATTTTTCCTGTGAAGTGATTCCTTGTTCGAAGGCGGCAGATACTAGAGGATCGTTGCTGGCCCACTTGCGAATGTTCATGGAAGCTTGCGTGAAGATCTCAATTATTTCTTTGTGCATCTGGATAGCTTCTTGCGCTGTGTCGGCTCCGATCAGAAGATCGTCCATATATATGGAGCTTTGCAATCGTCGAGATGTCACAGGATAGAGGGTTTCTACGGACCTGAAGTGGCGTTTCAAAGTAGCAGTCAGTAAGAAAGGACTTGAAGTAGCTCCGAAGGGCACTCTAGTCATTCTCCAAACTTCTATTACCGGCATTGGGCTGTTCACTTGTGGGGAAGTTTTGAACCACAAAAAGCGGAGCGCATCTCTGTCTGGTTCTTTCAGGCCAATCTGTAGGAACGCCTTCTCAACATCGGCATGCATCGCTACCTTGTAGCGTCGGAAACGAAGCAGTAAGGTCACTACGTCAGGATTTAGATTTGGGCCAGCTTCCAGGTTATCATTCAAGGACTTTGAACCAGATTCGTGAGAGGATGCGTCGAATACGATGCGTACCTTCGTAGTAGATCGGTCCTCTCGTATTACAGCTCGATGTGGCATATAATACAGGGGTCCAGGTGGATGCTCTTCTGTTTCCGGTACTCTTTCAGCAGATCCTTCATCGAGGTACAGTCTAATAGTCTCATCGTATCTTTTCAAGAGCTCGCTGTCCTTGTTAAGTTTCTCGCTGTCCTTGTTAAGTTTCTTCATCAAACTATGCAGACGTTTGGTTGCAACTGCATAGTTCTCTGCCAGGTCGACCCTTTCCTTCCACGGTAGCGCGACTTCGTAGCGATTGTCTTTCTTCTTGATGTTGTTCTCGAAGTTTTCCAGCACTGAATCGGCGACCTTCGTTTCTTCGTGTTCGGCCTTGATCCCGATACTTTCAAGATCCCAAAACCGAGTCAGAAGTTTCGAGATGTCTTGCTCTGTCACCGTGGCTCGAAGGACTACGACACTGGCACTCTGTATTACGTTGGTTGTAGCAGACAACGGCCCTTGAACAGTCCATCCCAGTCTTGTCTCGAAAGCTTTCAGCTTTCCGTGCACAGGCTTCACGGTACCAGTTACTAGATCCCAATAATAGTCTGAACCAACGAGGACCGCAATCTGTTTGTCTTCAACTCCTTGCAGAGAGAGAGCTTGCGTATCCAATTGCATCTTGTTCATTTCTCTCAAAACGTTTTCTTCTGGTACCGGAATGCATTCACTGCATATTGTGTCCACCACCAGCGCATCGATTGAAATCGGAATTTCCTCTTTCGCAGGGAGAATCGATACTCGCACCCTCTGCATGGTTTTCCGCGCGTTTTCACCACCGAACACGCCTACGATCAACGTCTCCTCTTCTATTACTTCGCAGCCAAGTCTTTGGGAAGCTTTCGCCGTAATGAAGCTCCGCTGACTTCCGCCATCGAAAAGGACTCGGTAGCGACCAGATGTTTTGGTTCCTGATATGATGGCCGTCAGAGTCTGCAGCATTACGACTGAGCTTGGCTGCTTGGAGATTAGATTTACCGATGCAGATAGCACCTTCTCCTTGTCGCTTCTGATCTCTTCCGATGCGCAAACGGATGTTGCGTGCCTTGTCGCACACTTTCCACATTTCAGCCCATTTCTGCAATCTTTCGCCAAATGGCCCTGCTTTAGACAACGGAAGCATCTTCCGGCTTTGGTAAGCATCTCCTTTTTGAGCGAGAGGCTGATCTCCTTTTTATCACAAACTTCAGCAGAATGCTTTTCGGAACGGCAAAACAGGCACTTCTGCGGACTACTAGCTGAGCTTTGTAGAGCAGCTGTCGTGGAAACGTCTCGTGGATGGCTGGGCTTTAATCCTCCTTTCTCTGGTGTGCGACGACTTCTGTGTATCTCTTGTTCGGCCACAGCTTCCCGACAAGTCAATTGAAGGTCGAAGAATTCCAAAAGCATTTGAAGCTCGTTATCTTCTGTATTCGAAGAAGCTGCAGCTGATGATGATGCCTTGCGCGCCTCGCGAAACCGAAGTACCATGTCAGTCGGGAGAACTCTTAACAGGATTTCTCGCAGCATGGTGCAATAAGTTGTCGAGTTCGTGCCAAGCGCCTTGAGGCTTCGAATATAAACCTGTACTTTGTCGTACAGTTTCCTCAGCTGATGGACGTCTGCTGATGATGACACCGGTTTGAGGTCCAGCAAACCTTGTAGATGATCTTGAACGATGATCTGTTCATCTCCAAAACGCTTCTTTAAAATTTCAATGGCGTCTGCATAGCACTCTTCGGTAGCTTGCAATCCCGATATAGCTGAGGCGGCTGCTCCGGTCACCAGACTGCTCAAGTAGTTGAACTTGTCAGCTGTGCTCAGCTCGCTGTTGTCGTGTACTGCTGATGTAAACTAGGTCCAAAATCGCGGCCACTGTCTGCGGTTCCCGTCAAATTTCAGGAGTTCTAGCTGCGGAAGCTTGCTCTTGCCGGAAGGCAACGGGTGAACGTTAGTAGGGCGTGTGGTTGGAGGCGACAGACATTCATTCAGTTTGACGCGTAGGTTCGCTGTCAGGGTAACAACCTTGTCACGGTATTTTCCAGCGTCTAACGTCTCGCTGTCTAACAGGTCGTCTGGCGTATCTTCAAAAATCGCCTCATCAACTTTCTCTATCTGTCCGTAAAAGGAGCTGATTCGATCGAGGAGTACACTTACAGTAGCTTTCGTGACCTCTCGATTCTCTCGCAAGTTGCCTTCCGCCTCGGCCAACAGGACATCGAGTTGAGACCGCAGGCTGTTGCGTCGGCTAAGCTGTCGTTCCATTCTGTCGCACGCAGTCGGGGAATCTCGCCGAGGTCGCAGGCGCCGCGTCTTCTTTGCTGTCGCGGCTCCGTGCGTCGATGATGTCAGCGGTGTCTAAAGGTCCCGGGTTTTCGGCACCATGTGTTGGACCTCTAAGCCTTCCAACTGCGGCGGGGTTAACATCGAGCCAAAAACACGTCTTGCAAGATGAACCGCTTTAATGGAACTAGAAAAAAAAAGAAAAGAAGAGGGCGAGCCAGCGCTGCTACGTGAGCACGCGTCAGCTCGTGAGGAGCATCCATAATGATGATGTTTGGTCATCTGTAGACGAATGACGAAGAAAAGGAAGTCACAACACACGGGTTCTTCCTGCCGCGGCCGGAACCGACGCGAAAAACATCCTCATCGCCATATCGTTGTGTCGGCGGGCTGCGTCCGACGGCGAAGGCCCGACGACTGGACACGAGACGCAACGTGCGCCGGCACGGCCCGCGACACGAGCAGGAGAAGAGAGTAAGTCCGCAGCCCGCGGAAGCCCGACAAAGACTTAGCCGGCCAGCGGCCGTTTATTCGAAATATGACACAACGGACACTCGTGCACACGCGATTGGCTGCCTGCCATCACCTGCGCCGTTACAGACATTTGCCGAAATTACACACACTAAGGCGCACTCTCAGTGCGCGCGCCATACACAGATGGCGCAACTACACCACAGCTAGCATGTCTCCGTTAATAATATCACATAGTAGTGTATGTAAAGTTTGCTTGAAAAAGTGAAAGCTTGTTACTGAATTTGACTTGTTCGAAGTTGTGGCAGTTGTGTCAGTTGTGGTTCTCGGCGCAAGAGAACGCTGGCAGAAAAAATGGCGCTGCCATTCATCGTGCAGTCGTTGCAACTGCAGGCAGAAAGAGAATTCCGCGAGCACCGCGATGCTTTCTCGATGCCCAAGGAGATGTTTCGCCTGCGGTACCGCTTGACGAAGGACATGGCGCGATGGCTATGCGAAGAGCTTCACCACGATCTGGAGAGGCTGCGTACTCGCACGCGAACCGCCGCGACCGTCGAGCAGCAAGTGCTTTGCGCCCTTCGTTTCTTCGCTACCGGCAGCTACCAGGGCACGATTGCAAGCGACAAGGACTTGGCGACGAGCAAGTCAGGTGTCAGTCGCTCGATTCACGCTGTCGTCGAAGCGATTGTCGAGCGCCTCGGCGATGAGTGGATCGCCTTCCCTGCCAGCGCCCAGCAACTGGTGGCGGCGAAAGAAGGCTTTGTCAACATGGACGCAAGGTCCGCAGGCTGCATCGGGGCGGTCGACGGCACGTTCATTTGTATTCGGGCGCCGTACGACAGGGACGACAACAACAAAGCTTCGTGCTTTTGCCGCAAGGGCTATTACGCCACTTGAAATACGTGGCGTAAGGTTGCAACTGAGAAGAAACAGACTTCTCAGTTGCAACCTTGCGCCACGTATTTCAAGTAACGATGCACCAACTAGCCCAACATAACGTACTGTTAGGCTATTACGCCCTCAACGCCATGGTGGTGAGGACAAATTCAATCTTATTCATTCTTGTGCATGCTGTTAATCGATTGCTGAAAGGAGGAATGTGAGACTAATTTTGGCCATTTCTCCATTTTTAAAGGCATCTTGCGTGGCTCGAACTGCAGCGATTGAAAAGAACGCAGCAGTCGCGGTAAACAAAGTTTCCCCCACTATTTAGTTCCGTCAAGGGTGATGACAGGATTAAAGGCAGGTGCATCGATCTTAATATCTGATCGTTGTAACTCTCTTGTATTGAAGAAAAAATGCAGGAATGAAAATCACATGTTGTGACTGCACCACAATTTTATAGACAATATGCAGAGATGCGGCGACAGCCATAATAAAACGTAAGGCGATCAAAGCTGCGCTTGGCAATCACCATGAGAGAAATACGGGTGTTGAATCACAGAGTTACAGTTGTACTGCATGTAGCTGGTTGTATTGCTGCTGCTGGCTTCCTTCCAACCTACACAAAACTCTGCAGGTGTGTGACGCAACCCTTCGCATCACTGCCCTGGAGCCCACATACCCAGGCTCGGTGCACGACGCTTTTTTGTGGAGGGCATCCACCTTGAGCCGGGAGTTCAGCGCTGGCAGCCGTGGCCACGGTGCCGAATTCTTGCTTGGTATGCGAGATGAGTACTGCTCGTGGGGTGTGTTATTGTAGCGAATACATCAGTAATGATTATTTGATTAATTTTGTTGCTGCCTCTTGTATTGTAGCTGAGAAAGGTGTTACAGAGGGGCACTGGTTAAAGAAAACGAAAAAAGTTTATTGTGACAAAACATAATCGCGAAAAGCCGAGTGAAACCTAGAGTGATGTTGTCGGATATGGTTTCTCGGAAGCTTGTGCTGTCCTAATGCTCATTAACAGTGCTGGGAACGTACGCTGATTCTTGAGGAGTTCAGGGAGAGAGAGAGAGAGATACGAAGAGGAAAGGCAGGGAGGTTAACCGAGCTTTGGCTCGGTTGGCTACCCTACACTTGGGGTGGGGGAAGGGGCAATAATGGAAAGGAAAGGGTAGAGAAGAAAGAAGAAGAGTAAGAAAGAGATGGATGAACAGCGTGAAACTACACAACACGAAGTCGCGCTGTTCACAGGCGCTCGTGAAGTCGGGTTCAAGAAGCACAAGAGGGATTTTGTGGCTTTGCGCATATGCGAGACCGTAGGCCAAGGTCCCAAGATCTTTTCGGTCAGTGGTCTTGAGTCCAGGTGACGAGGCTTGACCTCCATACAACGTCGTTGAGTCTGATATGATGGGCAGTGGCATAGAATGTGTTCAAGCGTCTCCTCGCAGGCGCAAATGTTGCATGCCGCACTGCTGACCAATACGCATTCGTAAATGCCACGTCCAACCACTTGCGGCACAGTAAAGTTGCATCGCGTCTTGAGAGCCCGGATGGCAAAGGAAGTTGCAAATTTGGGCCAATCTAATACAGGCGCGCGTTGGAAAAAGCCTGCGTATTCCATTGTAGAAGAGTGATACGGCGTGCAAGTGATTGTAGTCGCCACGCGGCGTCCGTTCTCAAGAGTGGTATGGGTGTCCGCAGGTCTTGGTCATGAGCCGATCGTGCAGCTTCATCCGCGCGGTCATTGCCGACAATTCCGCAGTGACTCGGCAACCATTGAAATATAATATCATGTCCTTCCTCGAGTGCTTGGTGGTAGTCGTGCCTTATCTCGTAGAAGGATTGTTCGTGAAATCCGTGCCGTAAAGCAAACCGTAGTGTTTGTAAGGCTGACCTGGAGTCGCAAAAGATGGCCCATCGATTAGGTGGCTGCTGAAGGATGTATTTGACCGCACCTTGAAGCGCTGCGAGTTCTGCGGCTGTCCACGTCGTGATGTGCGAAAACTTGAACTTTAACAGTACGTTATCAGATGGAACAACCACCGCTCCGATAGAGCTGTTGGAATTAGTGGAGCCATTGGTGTAAACATGCTTGCGGTCAAAGTAGGTTTCTTCCAACAGACGCAGACAACTGCTTCAGGGCTAGCGGTGACATGCGTGTCTTCTTAACGATTCCAGGAACCGATAAGCACACGTCAGGTTGATGGAGACTCCACAACGCAGATGCCGGGCGCATCGCAGGTTTAAAGCCAGGCGGTAATATGTCGTAGTGTGTTAGGGGCGAAGCTTCTTATAGCATCACCTGGTCGGTCGTCGCTCCATGTGGCGTGCCCCCGCCGTCGCGTCTCCCGTATCATTCAATAGATGGCGCTGTCCAATAGAGATGTGTGCAATGTGTGCAAAAAAAAAAGGAAAAAGAAAAGAAAAAAGGAAAAGAAAAGAAGAAAAGAAAAAAAGCAGCGGCACCCTGCACGCTAGATGGCGTGCAGTAATCACAGCGGCGTATCGCTTTGATTACTGCTGGGCGAAACCACTGAACATTTCACGGTGTAACCATGATTGCTTCAGGAGCTTCGCCCAAGGTCTTCATCATTCACCCGTGGATATGCTGTAAATTTTTGTCACAATACCGCAGAACGAAGCATAGGGCCTCCGCGCTGGCGAACACGCTAAGTGATGTGACGGTAGCCGTGACAAATGCCGAGTGTAGGCTCTCAGCGTCTCAACAATGACATGAGTTGTGACCGGCTGTTCTTGTGTGATAGCGATAGTTGCAACTGTCGATGAACATCTTGGAAGGCCAAGACATGTCCGAAGTGCTTGGGCTTGCATGCTCTGCAGTGCACGGATGTTACTCTTGCACGTGTTGGACAGGGCGGGAAGGCTGTACCGTAGAAATCCGAGAAAGAGGGCTGTATAAAGCTGCAGCATTGAATGCACGGATGGTCCCCATGTTTTTTTCCGTCCACGAACTTAAATACATTCTCAATGCATATGAGTTTTCTCTTCAGATATGCGACATGGGGACTCCAGGTTAGGTCGCGATCCACGATGGCACCTACGAATCTATGGCTGCTCTTATAAGCAATTGATTGGCATTCGATGCACACTGGGTAGAAGGACATCGGTTTGCGTGAAATGCCACTGCTGCACATTTTTCTGTAGCGATAGTCAAACCTTGCTGGCGAAGGTATGCAGATGTCAATGTTGCCTCCTTCTGTATTCTTGCGCGTACTTCAGGCCGTGTTACGCCGGACGCCCAGATGCAGATATCATCAGCGTAGAGAGATATATAAGCCGTCTGTGGCAGAGTTTCGGTGAGCCCCACCAGAACTAGGTTGAAAGGAGTCGGGCTCAACACGCCACCTTGTGGCACCCCACGACTTGTGAAATGCTTATTCGTAGGCCCATCTTCTGTTAGGACGAACATGGATCTCTTTGTGAGGTAGCTTCTTACCCATCGAAAGACGTGACCTCCAAGTTCTGCTGTCATAGGCACATTTCACGTCTAAGAACAGTGCTACCGACAGCCGCTTCTTAGCTTTCTGCTGCTGAACGGAGGTCACCAAGTCAATGACGCTATCGATTGAAGATCGACCCCGTCGAAAGCCAGCCATAGCATAGATGTCATAATGTTCTAGGTACCATTCCATGCGTGTCAGCAGCATCCTCTCCATGACCTTGCCGACGCAGCTTGCTACGCGATGGGCCGGTATGATGCCAAATCCAGCGGAGACTTTCCGGGCTTCAACACAGGCACCAGGCGGCTGCACTTTCAATCGTCGGCGACTTCGCCATCATGCCAAGATTGATTCAATATGTCCAGGAGACAGCGTTGTGTCTTCGGACACAGGTGACGTAAGGCAGCATAGGTCGCTCCATCTGGACCTGGGGACGACGAGCGCCTGCACGTGTTTAGTGCTGCATGAAGTTCTTCCATAGAGAATGGAACCTCCATTTGCTGATCTCGTGCAACCGGAACTTTATGTGGTAACAGATCGGTCGGTATAGCGATGTCGCCAGCGATCTTGGCACAAAATTCACCAGAGACCTCAAGCTGTGAGTGAAGTTGATGTAGTGCCAGCGCAGCGAATGGATGACGCTGTTGCGGATGTGAGTGAATGCCTTGAAGAGTCCTCCATACGGGGGACAAAGGCTTGCGGGGATCTAGCGAGTCACAGAAGCTCTTCTATCGTTGTTCCTGAAGTTTGTGCATACGACGCTGGATTTTCTTCTGAATGCGTCTGGATTCTCTGAGGTCATAGATGGATTTCGTGCGTCTATATCGTCTTTCGGCACGCCGGCGGATAGCTCGAGGTTGCTCCAACTCTTGGTCTAGTGCTGTGTCGAGCGCATCGGGCGAGTAAGTGACACGACAGCCGAGTCTCCGGGCAGAAAAGTGACGTTAGGTTTATTGGCAGCCCTTGTTACAGAAAGCAGTACATGCCGCGCTGCCATCTGGCGGTACGGCTGTACACTGCATGAATGACACAGTTATCTAGTGGTACTGCCGTACACTACATGCCCCCCACGGTAAACTTTAACAAAACACATGCACCTGCACTCATATTAATAATAATATCTGGGGTTTAACGTCCCAAAACCAAGATATGATTATGGGAGACGCTGTAGTGGAGGGCTCTGGAAATTTCGACCACCTAGGGATCTTTAACGTGCACCTAAGTCTAAGTACACGGGCCTCAAGCATTTTCGCCTCCATCGAAAATGCAGCCGCCACGACCGTCGAGCGCCATAACCACTAGACGACGGTGGCGGGACACCAGCACTCATGGTCCGAAACAAAACAATGTTCACAGGTCGAGGCTTTTCGGACTGCGGATCCTCCTGCCATACCGCGACCGTGAGACGCGTGGCGTGGAAGCAGAACCCTGAGGTTCCTCTGCAGTGGAGGTGCTTTCCCGAGGCGACGCGGTTTGTTGGTCTTGTGCTGCTTTGTCAGCTCCAGGTGTTGTAGTCGTCTCGGGCTGATCCGCCACAGAGCTTCCAGGTGGGTTGGTAGTGGGTGTTCCCGTCGTTGGCACCAGATGCATCCGGTTACGCTGAAGTACACATGTCGGAATCTCCACCACAAAGGAGCGCGGGCGTTGAGCTGGCCCTAAGACTGTTGCTGGGGAGTTGACATCTTGCACCCCGACCCGCTCTCCGGCCTTTAAACTTTAAGGGTAAACTTTAACAAAACACATGCACCTGCACCAGCCATCTGTCGGTACTGCTGTACCCTACATGAATGACACAGCCATCTAATGGTACTGCTGTACACTACATGCTGTACGTCTCGATGTTTTCAAACACATCTTCGTACAAGTCTCCATCGCATTAAGAATCACTTCTTCAATTGATTCCGGCGGTTCGTGCATACACTTGTCCTCCACTGACATCTGATACGCTTCCCAGTCAATACGTCTTGAGTGTCCAGGAGAAGGAGAACCGTCCAGGCCTCTTACTGTCACGTACGTAGGAATATGGTCACTGCCGTGAGTTTCAATATCTGTGAACCATTGAACTTTCGTGACAATACTATGCGACACTAATGTCAAGTCCAGGCAGCTACTGTAAGCTACTCCTCGGAGATAAGTCGGGCTGCCGTCGTTCAGCACCTGAAGTCCGTGCTGTGATGCAAGGTCAACAAGGCTCGTGCCTCTTCGATTTGTCCTGACGCTTCCCCACAGTGGATGATGGGCGTTAAAGTCGCCCATCAATATCCAAGGTGCTGGAGTCGTTGCAAATATATCATTTAGGATCTGTTGATCAAGGCGGCGCGACGGAGGTATATATGCGCCTATAAGTGTAAACGACAACTTCTTTTTGACATGTAGACACACGTAGCTATTTTCTTCGTTAGGTTCTACTCTTTGCCGAACATACGTGAGCTCTTTACAGATATACACAGCAACTTGACTTCGCTGAATGCATGACGAAGAAACAAATGATTCATAGCCCGACAGTCGAGCTATTTTTGAAAAATGTGGTTCACAAATGACGATGATGGGAAACTTGTTCTCAAAAACGAACTGTCTAAATTCAGACATTCTTGAGTGCAGACCTCTGGCGTTCCATTGATTTATGGAAGCGCGCTTGACTTGTTCTCGGAAAGGCGGATGTGTTGTATGGAGTGCCATCTTGTTACTGCAAGCCAGCAAGTACTGGTTCGAGGATGTCCAAGACTTGCAGTGCGCATTTAGCAGCAGGTATCTGCAGACTAGCCAGGAGAGTGCGGATAACACTCATCAGCGACCTCAGGACAGAAGAAACCTCGACCTCTTGGGCGGATAGACTGTCTGCTGGTGACGTAGCCGTTGTCGACTGGGGATGCTTTGGTTCCGTAGGCAGGTGTGCCCGCGGTAAAGCAGGGCAATCAGTGTCGGATTGTCTTTCTGCAGTGGCTTTCTGCACCTCTGGACGAATCACACCTGGCGGCGGGGCCGGGGCCGGTCGCTGTGGTCGTGGCGGCGGCGGTGGTGGCGTAGGTGAAGGCACATTTGGCAGATGACTGCTTTTTCTTTTCTTCGAGCACCGCCGTCGACGGGAACGCCGTCTTTGTACAACCGTTACTGCTTCCTTTCGTGAGGATCCGTCCTTCACCATTTGCCTCAGAATACTCCTCTCCTTCTTGAGTACTGGGCAGTGCTTCGATGAGGCATCATGGTTTCCGCTGCAGTTGCTCCATTTTAGGGAGAGTTGCTTTGCAGGCCTCTGCTTTGTGGGATTCGGCGCAACGTGGGCATTCGGGCTAGTTGTTACACACGCCTCTAACATGGCCCAGTTTCAGACATTTGTGGCACTGCAGAGGCCTTGGAATGTAGGGTCGGACAACGTGACGAAAATGACCAAACTTCACATGCGATGAGATACAATCGCCTCTGAAGTTCACCTTCATGCAACGGGAGTTGCCAAGCCGGCATACTTGCAATATGTCTGTGGCCTCAGTAGCTGGCTTCATCAGCACAGGAAGATCTCCATTCGGTATAGAAACGTCGTCGTCATAAATGACGCCCCTCATCGTGTCGCTATCCTGCGGGATGAAAGCACTGAGTCTGATGTCTCCAAGCTCCGTAACATTTCGCAAGGTATGTAGCGCAGCCGGGTGCTCAACGTCTATGGCCAAGATATTCTTCCGTGGGTTGAGTCTAATATCATGTATCTCATTAGGCACGATAGCTTCGAGTCGGGCCGATATCACTTGCCTGTTTATGTTCCTCAGGTTGACCGATGAGTCAACAAGAACAAAGGGTATGTATGGTATGGCGTTTACGACTCCAGGCAGCCTCACGGTAGAGATGCTAGCTGGCGAAGACGCACCGACCATCCGCCTTCTAGCTTTGCCCTTCACTGCAGGGATGATATTGTCGTCGCTCTCTTCACTACTCGCCGTGTACAGTTCAGTGCTGTCACTGGTGGTGTCGTCATCTCGGCTGTTGCGCTTCCTTGAGGTTGACGTCGAAGGCGACGCCAAGTCCGGACTGCGTAATGTGGGGTCTGGATCCATCGCTGCACGCAGGAGAGCGATGATCCCCGGAAATTGTGAAAATTCACAAATATAATGTCAAACGAAATGAGCAGCGTTCGGCAAGATAAGCACTGAAGTTCAGGGAATGACAAAATGGTTACGGTTTGCACCAAGGCATCGAAAGCTTGATCTCTTCAAAGCGAGTTGAAGTAACTGTTCATGTAACTAAAAATGTTCTAAAGTTTTTGCTCATACATATAGGAAACAACAGATTTCAACATGCCTGACCAAGTGCTGACCAAGGTGGTGCATGGCAATCTGAAATTTCAATCACCGAAATTATACTAAGAAGAACTAGCCATGCTAGCTATTTGGCTAGCATCGTCGTCATCAGCGCATTTTGTGTCTACTACGTGACGGTGGCTTTCCAAAATAATGTCATATCTGCACAAGCTGTTTTCCACTTTATGCCTGCATATTTCTTGATCTCTTTCCCACTGTAATGCTCTATTATCCTCGGCTACATTTCTAATATTTCGGTACCCATTTCGCCGCTCTCACAGATGAGCGGTTATCTGCCCAATGCATTAAAAACTCACCCAAGTCCACCTTTTCTTCCGACTCACTCAAGATCAGCAACCTCTCTTTGTTGTCTTATTCATTCTGCTGTCTTCCTTTGTCATAATGTTGTCTGTCACTTTCCATTCCATCACGGGCTGTGTGGTTCCTAACTTCTCGGGTTTCTTTGTTGTTCTCCGTATGTCAGTACTAGCAGGGCACTCTGGTTGTAGATTATCTTTATTGGCACCAAAGTTCCCCTAAATGAGGTGCACATTTGACAACACAAGTCACACTGCTCCTGTAATGCTGAGGTCCAAGGCAGCACACAATACTTTAACTCACTGTAGGTGTATAATAGCAACATGTCTCTGTGTGGCCTTGGGAAAGACTGTTACTGCAACAGGAAGGCACAAGAAAATGCTATGGGGATGTTGTAGATCCTTTATTGTGAAATGGTTAAAAAATAAATATAAATAATATGCCACACTTTGAGGCTAGGTTAATGAAAGAGAATACATGAGATGGAGCTTACATTAATGGAAAACAGATTATTTACAGAAATGACAACTGGCATGAAAAAAGAAATACAAATAAGCACACACAACAAGGCGCCACGTAGCAATAAAATTGTACAGCTCGATTTGAGCTGTTACTGAAGAAAACTGCTTTCATCCCACATTAATATTTTGAAAGAGGAAACAGCGCGGTGAGCACGAAGACGAAGCAAGGAACGAGCAACACACCACACGAAGCGCTGACTATCAACTGAAATGCATTCTGGTGGAAAAACGTACATAAATACATAAGTTGGAACATCTCCTCACAAACAAAATAGACAGAAACCAAGAGAAAATACATAGAAAGAAGTTTGGTACAACTGAAATTCATTCGTTGAAAAAAATGTACATAAATACATCAGTAGGAACACCTCGTCACAAACAAAATAGACAGAAACAAAAAAATACATAGAAACAAAATTAGTAATGGGATGGTCATCATCACATGATGCTCAGTGTGCATGGCGTAAGCGGTACAATCATGCCAAGTTAGCCGAGAGGTATGAAATGTCTTTGTCAGGTAATAAAATCGATGGTGTGCTAACACAGTTTTCTTTTAACAGTGAAATATTATGCGCCTCGATGGCTTCCCGGGTCAATTGATTATGCTAAACCAACTAGCCGACAAGATAACCCACATTAATAGTTCTAGCGCAACAAGACCAAACAACATCAATCGTTCAGTGTACTGCCCGTTTGTGTCCCCCGCATCAGCTCCATGTAACCAAAGGCAAGCGCAACATCCTCACCGCCAAAGACACTCCTTCTGCCACTCGCCCCACCCTGTCTGTATAAGAAGTTAAAAGTTGCACTTCAGCATCTTCGTTGTCATTCGTCCTGACTAAGGAATCTAGTCAATGCCAAACCGTCTGTCAATAAACGCTTCTTTTCTTTTCGCTGGAGCCTTTTGAAAGCTGCAATTAGCTAACCTAACCAGGCAAGCAATTCTGTCAATATGTACAGCTGCAAAAGAAAAGGCAAGCAGTTCATTTCACTCACACGGTGCCCCCGAATGAATTATTACATGCAAGTAAGAATGTAATGTTAAATATTCATATTCCTATTTATATTGTCCTAATTGGAACGCTTTCCTGCGCAGGTGACAGTACATACCCGATGTAGCCTTGGCTCCTCAACCCCATCCCCGGAGCACATCAAGCGGGATCCCCTGCGGCCCAGTTCAATCGCGCCCAATCCTCACTGCGGTGTGTCGTGGAACGGTGCTTTGGAGTTCCTCAAGGCCCGCTTTCGGTGCCTGCAGAGGTACAGGGCACTGTACTATGGCCCACTCTTCACATCGAAGATCATTGCAGCTTGCGTGGTGCTTCACAATCTTAGTGTTCAGCAGCAGCTGCCAGAGCCAGACGACATCCATGGCACTGAGCAACGTGAAGATCCAGACCTCTACGACGATGGTGACGTCAATGTGGCAGCAGTTGGCATGTACTAGGCGGGTGCGCAAAGGCAGGATCACCTTCTGCGGTGTTTTACAGCTTCCCAGGACAGCACATGATGGGTGTTGCATGCCTGTGAGATGTGCACAGAAATGAGACACAGATTTTTTTTTTCCTTCTCGTGGCAAAGTAGCCACTTGCATTGTGTTCGATTATAAGGCTATCACATATACTTATGTTCTTACAGGATTTGTATTCTGATGAAACATTCGTTTTAGTTCATTGGTAATAATATTAGCTTAGGTTTTAAAACTCAAAAACCATGATATGATGAGGGATGCTGTAGTGGAGGGCTGCGGAAAAGTTTCGACCGCCGGGGGTTCTTTAACGTGCACCCAAATCTGAATACACGGGACTCAAACATATTCGCCACTATAAAAAATGCAGCCGCCGCAGCGGGGATGCAATCCCACCTGCCTGTTCATTCATTGACAGCATGCTTATTGTATCAGGCAGTTATGAAAAGCGTGCACGGTTACCGCAGTGACTCATACGTACTAGGGCGAGTTTGAGACGACTGTAACTCTCTGGAAACAGTCCTTTTTTATGCAGCAGTGTATGCAATCTTAAAACACGTTTTAAAGGAGCACTGACATCAAATTTACGAATGACATAATTTTTGCATCCACGAGTAGTTATCTACCCTCTAGTAGCGATTCACGACTGAAAATGCAACTGAGGGACGAATAACTGTGTGTTTTATTGATTTATATTACCGGTGTCTAGCACGATTCAAAACGGCCGGCAAGCCCTCCATTTCTTAGCGCTGGCAGCGCTCCCTCCCGATCAAAAACAGACCGCGCCCCAGTTTACCACTTGTCCACAGAAAGGAATGACGTGAGGATCAGCTGCTCAGCTAACATTTCGTCTGCTTGGCGCGCACTTTCAGTCATGCCTTGTCACCAGCATCGCCGTCGTCGCCGTCGAAAGTATCGACTAGGGTTGAAGACGGCATTCTGGAACTTACGCTGGTGTGTCTCAGTTAGCTATATCAGAGAATATTAGCGTGCACAGCATTCCGGTGTACGCAAAGGGTTCTATGGAATATCGGCATAGCGAATGCACACCAGTGGAGAAATAGAATACGATAGGTTTCTACAATAACATTTCTGTGCTTGCCAGGTTCTTCTTTGCGTCGCCAGATGGCCCAACTATGCGGCCTCTCACGGTTACGGCTGCAGTAACCCGGTATTACGCTAGCACAAGGAAGTCCACGGACGAACTAATATTCGCTAATAACGCTACATACGTGTTACTTGTTAGCGATGATAATTATCTATAGGCTGCTCCACTTTGATAGCTTGTGGTCGTGTTGGCGTGTACCGTACGTGTAATGAAACACCACGCACTTGGCGCTTTTTCCGCGCCTCGACGAGCAGGTCCGTACTACACAGCGGTTTCCCGACATGCTGGCACGTAGTCGCTCCGATTGATCGCACTCGCGCTGAGGATCACACGACAAATCAATCGATACGACACGATGAATCGCAGGCACGGATCGGGACAGCAAGGAGAGCTACTGGCTGGGAGTGGGAGCCGGTGACAGCCTCGCCTGGCGTCGGCGGCACAATAAATACACTCAGATCGGCGACGTCATTGTAACTAGCGTATCGTCACTCAAGATGGTATGGTCGGAATTCATCACACCTGTTACGTAGCACTAGTGTCGATGTTGCAGCGTGACCAATCTTCCGTTGAGCTTCCGTACGCTGTTTGCCTTCGAAATAAAATTACTTCCACGCGACGGACGCCATTCAAATTTGGCCAAGGAGACCTATGCATACCAAGCAATCGAATGAAGGGCACATCTTGACTTTAAAATTTGATGTCAGTGCTGCTTTAAGCACTATTCACACTGGGAACAGAGTAGACGACATTTCATAGCATGTAATGACTGTACGTGCTGTTTGCAGGAGTAGCTGTAACCAACTTTTTCCCCTTTTGCTGTGTGTCTTTTTAAGAGCAGCGCCATCCACGTTCATCTGTGCATTATTTAAATTAACATAGAAAATGAAAACTGCTCAAACCTCACTTGCCTTACGAGTCACCTTGCGTCTGCCGCGGCTGCTGCCCACCCCCAAATGCGTCCCGGAGGACCGTTGCAATCTCCACTATGGCGTCTGCCTGCCGGCGCTGTGCAGCTTCAATCTGAAAAGATGAACAGAGTTTTTTTAAGTGTCTTGATGTAGAGTTACTTATGAATGCACCCCACGATTCGCTTGCATAACCAACCAGCAGGCATCACAGTGCCCATGGTCTGATCAAATCGCATGAATGTGAAAGACAAAAGCCTTGCTCTTCTTATCTGCACCCAGTTGCAAAAGGTGTTTGCTTAGTTAACAAATAATGAGTAAGCTTTAGTGCGCCCCATAATTTACCGCTTTAAACTTAACGAGCTTCTTTGATTGCATGGCCACCGTAGCCCTGTCTTGAGGTTTGCAATTGACATCATTGCGATTTACGCTGGTTCAACTCGAGGAGCACGCATATCTAGATCAACAAAATTTTCAGTGACATTCGGGCGGTTGCTGCGATGCTGTTACACTAAGGTTAGTTTTGAAACTGTGCTTTTCGACCGGCTAGGACCTGAAAATGCAAATCTTTAAGCATCTTCCATAGACTGCTTGAACTTCCTAATAAAACGCGGAAATATCTAGTTCATTCATCACCGCAAAAATGCTCCCGGACTGCCTCCCATTGATGGGCGTTTTGCAGGAGCATCTGCTCTTGAAGCGCCAGCGGACGCCTCTGGTCTTCCGCCAGTTCCGCAGCAGTCGCATGCATTTGGCGAACTGGCGTTTGGCGGCCCGGGTGCAGTGGTGGTGGGCTTCTTCTTTGCCTTGGTCGCATGGCTGTATGCAAGAAATGATGCCTTCAGAATGAGAAATCCGATGCCGGACACATTCCGCCCAACATATCGGAGTACTTACTGTTTGTTGTTATAGTTTGCCTTAATTATGTTGTCTCTTGCTGGTATTAAAGCAGGCAAGACCTGCTTTAATGATGGGCGACCTGGGCACTCTCATCAAGGACGTACCGCTCGGCACCTTCATAATTTCTTTTAGCTTTCACATTCAGTTGAATCAACGCCTGACAATAGGCTGTAGGTTAATTACTGTTCATTTTCAACGCAGCTTTTTTGTTGGCAGAACCTTGATTTTGAGACATTTTGGCGTGCTGAGTAACAACGTAATTTTTTCCTCAACTGTTATGAATTCATGACCAATCGGAAGAGGCACGAAACAGTGACATCACCCAGAGTGCCTGTTGTATGGCTAGCATGCGTCTTTGCTGTGAGTGATAATTGCCATTGAAGACTGATGTAGTGCATTGCTTAAGTTAAGCAGTCTGTTACGCACTTGACCATGTTGTCTCATATATTATGCAAATGTTATCATTAGAACTACCACTGAAATTTATGTGAGAAAGTAATGGTCACCACCCGATAACAATGACGTGTTTCTTACCCGATGTTTGCCTCAATGCTTGTAATGTTTTTTTCTTAATAATGTAAATGTGCTGTATTCTGTGTTAGGCTTCTTTGACATAGCCTTGTAACATTCTGTGGTAGGCTTTATTGTTTCACATCTGGGAATGTTCACTTAATGTTTATTGACTTGTACGTACAATGCAAACAAGTTTATAGAACATGTGTTAACTAAGGGTTGTGATGGTTACACACTTCAAAGAGCACCGTACATTAGCATAAACAGCAAATGAAAATTTTGGCTTACACTACAACTTTTGTGGAGTTGAACACTCAAACACAAGTTTGGATTTTTGTGAGTCACATCTCTCCTGGCTAAATATCGCTAAAAAACAGAAGCCCTTCTATAAACAGTAATACGTAGCAGGATGCGAAATTTCTCTGAACACCAACCAAACTCAAGGATAGCATGATTGATACAACTTGTCATGCAAAGATCACAAATCACGCAGTAAGGGGGAAAGTAAACTGTACTGAATGCTTGCTGCTGCTTTTCGCTGCAACGGTCACCATATGTTGATAAATGTTGGCATGTCCCGGTTTCCTGTATTTAATGTGCATGTACCTTTCTTGAATCTTCTGTCAAAACATCCAACACTGCTTATTCCAATGGGCACAGATGAAGCGCATGTAGTGTTTTCATTCATTTATCATTGCCCCTGCGTCGGCATACTGAGGAAACGCAAAATGCAGAGGAATTGAGTACTGCTTGAAACATGCATAATTTACAGTGGCACAGGCACACAGAGAAAAAAAACGCAACAGCACATACTGTGGCTGTTTTCGCTTGTCTAATTTCAGTGCAGTGTTTTCGTGCTGTTATATGCGCTAAGGTTTTCCGTGTGCTTGTGACAGTGTTGCTTATTGTCGAGCATAACAAACGTGGTTGTGGTGTCCCAAGATAATTGTGGTCCACCAGATGGTTTGGGGGATCCTCCACGCTACCTTCGGGCTCTTCCTCTTCCTGTAGCCCGGCACTCTGGGGTAGCGGGGCGCTCTTACAGAAGACAGTGCAAATGAGATCAAAGTTATGAGTGTGCTGGATGCTTGGGTAAAATGTCCATGTAATGCAACTTTTGGCACATCATTAGTGAGTGGCGTGCACGAAGGGCATTGCCAAACGTCTAGCCTTTGCAGTGCTTAAGGAATGGTACCAGTCTCACATGTCTCGCACGCAAGGCCTGTTCATGTAGTAATCACATTAACACTCAAGTGCATAACCTTGGCCCTGTTCGTAATGCATTTGAGCTTTTATATTGCACAAAGGAAATAGTTCAGAAAAGGGTGAGACGGGCACAGCGCTGCGTCCATGTTACCTCTTTCTGTCCCGGTTGGGTTTGTGGGCTATAACATTTTCGAGGCAACATCAACATGTGATATCTCAGAATGTACTAAGGGCCGATTCATCATCTGTAATGCTCGTCAGAGTGCTTTTCAGAAATTGTCGTTTCTTTTGAGCAACTGCATTATGCTATGGTACACCTCTGTGATAATAAAAAAGTTGTCAAGCTGTCTCATAATATTGATTAATGCCTCATCATCGACTGCTTCTAGCAACAACAAAGGATGCCACTAATACTGTGCCAGCCAGTTTTTAAACACAGTCATCAAGAAAAAATACATTTATTTGCATGCTGTTCCTGCATTTCTTGTCCGTATACTTTAGGCAATGTAGAAGTTCTTTCCATCATCACCATTTTCGGGGCTGCATACCTTCTGTGGATCTAGATTAGCCTTGACCATATTTTTAATATTTAATTGATAATATTATCTGGGGTTTAACGTCCCAGAACCATGATATGATCATGTGAGACACCGTAGTGGATGGCTCTGGATATTTTGACCACCTGGGGTTCTTTAACGCGCACCCAAATTGAAGTACACGGGCCTCAAACATTTTCGCCTTCATCGAAAACGCAGCCGCCGCGGCCGGGATTAATATTTAATTGATCGTGTACTGGATGACGTCCTAAAACGTAACTCTTGTTCCATGTGCTTCTACATATTTACATGAAGTGCAACTTTCATTTACTTCTTCATGTGTGACAGTAGTATGTACGCATCCCCAGCAAAACAGAGCACCATCTTAAGATCGCGGCCGTTCAATAACACGTTTTTGAGCATTTGAGGTGTTGTGAATAGCAGACCTCATTGCTGGCCTACTCGTTGCGTTACTTAACCCTTTGTAGGATGACCTATATTTTTGACACGATGATATAAAAACCGGCTGTGGTATAGTCATAGATACTACAAAGAAAGTTTGAACAAAATTTCATCAAAATCAAACCAATAGTTTACTGTGCAAAAACTGGCAGACATATGTCCCACTGCCTCGTATGAGTGTTTTCAAAAAGTGGGAAAACGCTGTCCCGTCTCATTAAGGCACGATCTCGCGATTCCATCAACGGGTATTTGGACTGAAACGGCCTAAGCAAGTGGCACAGAGTATTACTTCTCAATCTGTGAAGAGAAAGTTGTACGGACCTCACTTCAGCAGAACCCCGAGGGTCGCAGGATTGAATCCCGGCCGCGGCGGCTGCATTTTCGATGGAGGCTAAAATGCTTGAGGCCCGTGTACTTAGATTTAGGTGCACGTTAAAGAACCCCAGGTGGTCGAAATTTCCGGAGCCCTCCACTACGGCTTCTCTCATAATCATATCGTGGTTTTGGGACGTTAAACCCCAGATATTATTATTATTACACTTCAGTAGAACAACACCACTTGCAGTTGCGCCTCTTATGAGCCTTTCTACATTTGGCTGTCCTTTCTTTTGCTGTCGAAATTGTTGAGTACAGATGTTGTCGCTGAACATGCGACTACTTTTGAAGAGGCATACGATATCAAGACAAATATTTCCACGCATCACTATCTGCAATTGAGCTGAGGGACGAGCGAGACAACTTCGCAAGGAATTGTTCCGGTGCATTTATCGGTCGAGTTATCGCGCAAATTTACAAAAACACGTGACGACTAGAAGCTGAAGTCACCTCTCTGAAAAACCAGAACAAGAGGAAATTATGCGATATTTTCATTGGTAAGGTCTATCAATTTGAAGAGGAGGAAAAATCAAAAGCTATCATAAAAAATTGACGAAAATTCAATGCCATTGTAACATTACAAACGCCCTTCGAAAGCATGGTAAAAGAATTTGCCTTGAGATTACGAAAGCCTAGGTAAGATATGAGTGACTTAGCGTTGCGCTAATTGCAACGGGTGATGTGGGAGAAAGTTTGTCCTGCAGATGGAAAAGAGGGACGTCCCACTGTCGTACAAAGGGTTAAGATTACCTATTCACTATTGCCAGCAGCGGCAACGGTCTGGAACGCCGGGGGCCTTGAAAATGAAGGGCCGCCGCAACCCACCACCGAGTCCACGCCCACAATTGAAATTATGCGGGTGTCGTCATCGGATAAGTGTCCCCTCCAGTCATTGGCCCTCCGCCTGCTCACCTGCAATAAGCATGTGCATAGCTAAAGCGTCAACACAAATCGCGTTAAGCGGATGCTTACCTGTACTGCGCTGCCGCCTCCGCGCCTCGGGCTCGTGCTGCCGCCACTTTCGACTGCCACAGCCTTTGCCAGTCCTGCGGAGGCCTGCTGCTTGGACCCATGCGGTTCAGTTGCTCCGACAACGCCTCCCAGAGCTCGCGCCGAACCTGGGGCCGCATGTCAGAGGCTGCTCTCCCCATCTGGGGGAGCTCCGTAATAAAATAGAGCATCGCGGCCCACTGCTCGGCGCTCTGCCGCGGGGCATAGCGTTGTCGGCGCTGGCTTGTACGATTCGCCTGTTCGTCGTCCATTTTCAATTTGGTGCGCATTGCAGACAACATCGTCTGCTTCACGACTTGAAAAACTACACGTCTTTCCATATTCATTTTATTATCTTATTCTTTTACTTATATTTACAGAAACAAATCGTTACTTCATGGCACGTTTATTAATTGCAAAATTACTGGCTACAACAACTACTATGGCTTCGCCGCTCATCTTCAAAGAATGGCGCTGAATTGCAGACAAAAGCGTCTGTATCGCAACTTTGAAGCTTAACGCTTCGGATTCGTTCAATTTTTTCTTGTTGTTGTATTTACAATAAATGAACAAAATGTTACTTAACTGCACGTTTCTTTGTACTTTATGTCCTGTTTGCGTCACGTTGCGCAAGCAATTGATGTGTTTGCATCACCATTGTGTACATGTCACGCCTACGTCAAATTCGACAGAAAATGGCGGAAGTCCAGAATAGCACCCTTAGTTAATTTTAGGAAACTCTATGGAAGTGCCCAAACTTGGCCGCCATCTTGTTGTAAATTGATTTGCTCGTTCGATGTGTCGCCTCCCATACGTCCGAATAGATGTCATTCCGTAAATTACTTTGCTAACATGTTTGGATTAATAATATCACAAAGTAGTGTATGTAAAGTTTGCTTGTAAAAGTGAAAGCTTGTTACTGAATCTGACTTGTTCGAAGTTGTGGTTCTCGCCGCAAGAGAACGCTGGAAGAAAGAAATGGCGCTGCCGTTCATCGTGCAGTGGTTGCAGCTGCAGGCAGAAAGGGAATTCCGCGAGCACCGCGATGCTTTCTCGATGCCCGAGGAATTATTTCGCCTGCGGTACCGCCTGACGAAGGACATTGTGCGATGAATGTGCGGAGAGCTTCGCCGGGACCTGGAAAGGCGACGTACGGGCACGATGAACCGCCTTGACCGTTGACCAGCAAGTGCTTTGCGCCCTTCGCTTCTTCGCCACCGGCAGTTACCAGGGCGCAATCGCAAGCGACGAGGAAGTGGCGACGAGCCAGTCCAGTGTGAGTGGCACGATTCAAGCTGTCGTTGAAGCGATCGTCGAGCGGCTCGGCGATGAGCGGATCGCCTTCCCTGCCAGCGCGCAGGAACTGGCCGCGGCGAAAGAAGGCTTCGTCCACATGGACGCATGGACTGCATCGGGGAGGTCGACGGCACATTTGTCTGCGTTCGGGCACCGTACGAAAAGGCCGACGGTAACAAGGCTGCTTACTTTGGTCGCAAGGGCTTTTATGCCCTGAACGTCATGGTGGTGAGGAAAAATTCTATTATTTTCATTCTTGTGCATGCTGTTTGTAGAATGCAGAAAGGTGGGACGTGAAAGCCAATTTTTGGTCATTGCCCCATTTTTAAAGGCATCTTCTGCGGCTCGAACTGCAGCGATCGAAAAGAACGCAGTAGTCGCGGTAAACGACGTTTCCGCCCCTATTTAGTTCCGTCAAGGTTGACGACACAATAAAAGAAAGGTCCATCGAGCTTAACATTTGATCGTGGTAGCTCTGTTGTATTGAAGAAAAGTAATGCAGGAATGAAAATAACATACTGTGATTGCACCACAATTTCATATACATTGATATGCAGAGATGCAGTAACTGCTATATGTGAAATAAAACGTAAAGCTATCAAAGCTGCGCTTCGAAATCACCATGAGAGGAATAAGGGTGTTGCACCACAAAGCTGCGGTTGCACTGCATGTAGTTGTTGTATGGCTGTTGTGTGTTGTATGGCTGTTCTGTAAAAGAAGGCACAGGACAGGCGCTGCCTGTCCTGTGCCTTCTTTTACTTCGTCGTCGTCTAGTGAGCGCTGTTTCAACAAAGATGAACGCATACCAACTCGCTCAAGCTTCCATTCTTATGCATTTTCAGCGCAGCTTAAGAAACTGGGCTCCTTAAAATTACGTATGTATGCATTTTCTATTAAAGGAACACGCCACCTAATACTTACCTAGTGATGTTGCACCTCAGATATGCATGATATTTACTTTTTGATCGACAACGTTCACAAGTATGAACAGCCGTACCAGTTCAAGACGGCTGGCCCTTGGGCAAGTGGTTCAACTTTGGCCGAGTGGCTGAATCGAGGGACTTGCCGACAAACAGAAAGACAGACAGACAGACAGAAAGACAGACCAAAATTTCTGCGTTTAAGTTCCCCAAGAAAGACTATCGTCTTTAAAAACATTTGAGCAGACGGTCCGGCTTAACCACTGCTACAGCCGACGAACTCTGGGCAGCTGTTAAAGAGGAGTGGGAGAGAATTCGACTCCTTCCTGATTATGTTGACTCCCTCTACGATTCTCTACCCAGGAGGATCGCGTCTGTGGCTGAACGGCAAGGACGACCCATTATTTATTGAGTGCGTGCATTTCAGTGATGCACTCATACCTTTTTTACTTTCGCTTCATCGAATTGAATGAACGTGTTATTTTAATTTTATTTACTTCTCTCTTTCTCTTCACAGATTCAATAAATCATATGAGCCACACACCCAGATGAATCATGTCTGCAGCGCTATTCACTTTCATTCGTCGAAGTAACAGCCCGATACATTTTCAAGATAGCAAATGGATGACCATCTGGAATTTTCCTGCGTCAGAAGAAAGCTTTATCGAAGGACGAACTTCGTTTTCCCCATTCAGCCCTTTGAAACAACAGTATGCTTTCATGAAGTTAGACATGGACTATTTGGAAATAAAAGCGCTATCCTGCTGATAGAAGAGACTTTTAGCATCAGGGCCTCCAGTTCTATGAAATTATTGAATCATAGACAGCCCAGAACTATACAAAAGTTTTGTGTAATGTTAAGCATCTTGCTGCATCATTACACACATCTTTGTTTCGCAAAATGCGTATTTTAGAGCATCTCAAGAGGACACAATTTACTGAAACAATGAATAGCCCATTTGAAATTGTTGCAGAGCTTAGTAGTATTATCCCAAAGTTATATTCTGAAATTAGTGTTGTAATTCAGAGGTCCGTACGGTAAAATATCATTCGCTTTGGCTGTGTCCATAGATGCTCTAATTCTAAAAAAAGAAAAAAAAACTGCATGCTTTATTGTTGACATCTGCTTCCTAACTTATGGATTTTACATTTTAATTCACAAAACCGTATGAACATTGGAATGGTAAACACCTGATAAACAGTTTCAGGCTTTTAATCTGCGTCCCCGAAAGTTATGCTTACCTTACTGATTCTGGCGTTTCATATTTTGGTCTATATGTTGCGTTAAGCGTCGTCAAGTTGCTTTTGGTATGCTAGAAAGCAAGAAAAAGAAATGACTTGAACGCTACCAATCGTTCGACTTCAATCAGATAGGAATGCATGAGGGGAAGCGTGTTTCATTTATCAGCTGCGGCGGCGGCTACACACACCGAAGCAGGCAAAGAATAAGCGCCGTTTCCGTCCACCTTCGCTCGTTAAAAATCGACAGGCCAATAACAGAAATGGTTCCGAGCACCGATGCCGCATGCGGGCTTTTGGCGCTTGTATCCAACATATTTCGAACCCAGCGACTGCCGGTACGCGGCGCTTGTGCAGTCCGCAGCCGGCCGCTCGACTGCTCTAGAAAAGTCTGATTCCGTCTGTACACAGCACTGTACTATGGCCCCCTCTTCACGTAGAAGATCGTCGCAGCTTGCGTGGTGCTTCACACCCTTTGTGTTCGGCAACAACTGCCCGAGCCAGATGACATCCCTGGCACAGAGGAACGAGAAGATCCAGACGTTTACGGCGATGAAGACGATGTGGCAGCAGTTGGCATGTACCAGGAGGGTACGCAAAGGCGGGATCGCCTTCTGCAGTGGTTCACAGCTGGCCGGGACAGCACGGCTTTGCATTCCTGTGAGATGGGCACAGAAATGCAAGCTGTTAAAAGCTATGCTGATGCTTTGTGGTCTGAACATTACTTGAACACAATTTCCTTCATTCTGTTACGCCTACATTCATGCACCCCTTCTTCATGTCACTATAACATAGACATTTTTGAGGCAGCAGTTGCAGTCCTCTTCTGTACTAACCTTGGCAGATTGGACATTCAGTTTTCTTTTGTGACGTTCTTTATTTTCGCTTAGTTCACTTAGTTAACTGATGATGAGGAACCACTAGTGCACCCCATCATTTACCACTTTAAACTTGACGAGCTTTTTTTTATTCCACAGCCACCGTAGCCCTTTCTCAAGGCTTTTCGTTTACCACCATTGCGGTTTTCGCTGCTTAAACTGGACATGCACGCATGTCTGAATGAACAAACTTTTCAGCGAAATTGGGATGGTTGCTGCAACGGTGTTTCACACTAAGATTGGCTTTGAAGCTAGCACAGCTTTTTGGCAGGTTAGGGCATGAAAATGCACATCTGCCAGCATGTACCATAGAGTGCTTGAATTTCGTAATAGAACATGAACTTTTGCGCAATCAACGAGAAAATAGCTAGTTAATTCATTGCCGTAGAGAGATGCTGCCGCACGGCTTCCCTCTGCTGGGCATTATGCAGCAGCAGCTGCTCTTGCAGCGCCAGCAGGCGCCTCAGATCTGCCGCCAGTTCGGCCGCAGCGGTATCAATCTGCCGCAGTGGCGTTTGGCGACCCAGATGCAGTGGCGGTGGGTGCCTTGGTTGTATGGCTGCGTACAATACATGATTCCTTCTGATTAAGAAATTCAGTATCTGACACATTTAGCTCAACATATCAGAGTATACCTATTGCTTGATGTTATAATTTGTCTTACTTATATTGTCTCTTGCTAGTGTTAGGCAAGGCCTGCTTTAATGGTGGGCGACCTGGGCACTGTCAACAAGGACGTACCACTCGGCACCCTCATAATTTCTTTTAGCTTTCTCATTAGCTGGAACAATGCCTGAAACTATGCTGTTGGTTAATTGCTGTCCCTTTTTGATGCAGCTTTCAGTTGACAGAACCTTGATTTTGTGGCACGTTGACATGCTGATTGAGTACCAGCGTAATTTTTTCCTCAGCTGTTATGTATATATGAAAAAGCGGAAGAGGCGCGAAACAATGACATCACCCAGAGTGCTTCTTGCTGTACGGCCAGCATGGGTCTTGGCTGTGAGTGTTAATGCAATCAACACTACCCCTGTAGACTGCTGTGGTACATTGCTTAAATTAAGCAGTCTTTTATGCACTTCAGCGTCTTGTCTCATTTTAGGTGCGTTGTGTGAATGTTCTTATTAGTGCTATCACTAAACTTTCTGTAGTAAAATAATGTCACCGCCTCATACCAATAACGTGTTTCTTGCCTCAATGATTCTAATGTTTTTCTTAATGCAAATGTACTCTATTATTTAAGTTTTTTTACATGGTATTGTCACATTCTATTGTTGCCTTTATTGTTTCATATTTGAGGATATTTGTTCACTTAATGTTTACTGACTTGTACGTACAAATGCAAACAAGATTGTAGAAGAACATGCGTTTACGCACTTCAAGGAACACAGTGCATTAGCATAAATGCTAGATGAAAAATTTGGTTTATACTGCATCGTTTGTTGAGTTGAAAGATCACACACGAATTTGGATTTGTGTAATTGTAATTCACATTTCTCCTGCCTAATTATTGTTAACAAACAGAAGCCCTGCTGTGAACATAGGGTATAGCAGGGAGCGAAATTTCTTCGAGAACGACATCAACTGAAG
Source organism: Rhipicephalus sanguineus (assembly GCF_013339695.2). Classification (NCBI taxonomy): domain Eukaryota; kingdom Metazoa; phylum Arthropoda; class Arachnida; order Ixodida; family Ixodidae; genus Rhipicephalus; species Rhipicephalus sanguineus. The sequence continues at coordinate 228,397 of NC_051179.1, read as the reverse complement.
GACAGAATAAATCATATTGTCACGTGGTCGTGACGACGAAGACAGCAGTCAGCACGTTCGAGATGAAACTGTTTATTTGGCCGAACTTGTGGCCGGGAAACTGTAAGTCAATCTACAGCAACACACTGATAGCGGCGGACAGAGCGTCGACCGTCGATCAACTGACAAGCAGTCAAGCGCGTCGGCTTTTATACAGGCGCTATCGAACTTTCCAGCGATATCGCTGTTGGCGGCGTTATCTCTCGACAAAGCTGGAACATTCTCGTGCGGCGCGCAATCTTACGGATTGTTCCAAAACAATCGTGAAGCTTCCTACACATCACGGCGATGCCTGCGCAGCGCGTTGCCCACAGTCTTTGTGGGTGAAGCTTCAACTCATGAAATATAAGACTCGCGGCAATGCCCCCCTCTGAAAAAGCATCGTCCCGATGCTTAAAAACAGAACATGAATACATGCAATACTAAAGAAAACTAATAAAGAAAGCAAACATTAGAGTCCTCAGGTGCGTTAACGAGCATAGTACGGTTTAAGGCGCACCACATGCACGACCTCGGGTCGAGCTCGGCGCCTCTGAGAGTTCGTGATGCCGTCGGGGACAACCTCGTAGTCGAGTGCGCCGAGACGTCGAAGTACCCTGTACGGTCCGAAGTATCGTCGAAGAAGCTTCTCGCTCAGTCCGCGTCGTCGTATTGGCGTCCAGACCCAGACACGGTCGCCGGGCTGGTACTCGACGAAGCGTCGTCGAAGATTGTAGCGACGGCTGTCGGTGTGCTGCTGGGTCTTGATGCGCAAGCGGGCCAGCTGTCGAGCTTCTTCGGCACGTTGTAAGTAAGCGGCGGCGTCGACATTTTCTTCGTCGGTGACGTTGGGTAGCATGGCGTCGAGCGTAGTTGCCGGGCTCCTTCCGTAGACCAACTTGTACGGCGTCATCTGCGTCGTTTCTTGGACGGCCGTGTTGTAAGCGAAGGTCACGTACGGAAGGACGGCGTCCCACGTCTTGTGCTCAACGTCGACGTACATGGCGAGCATGTCGGCGATGGTCTTATTTAGACGCTCGGTGAGGCCATTGGTCTGCGGGTGGTAGGCGGTGGTGCGGCGGTGGCTCGTCTCGCTGTACTTGAAGATCGCCTGAGTTAGGTCCGCAGTAAAGGCGGTACCTCTGTCTGTGATAAGGACCTCTGGGGCGCCATGACGCAAGACGATGTTCTCCACGAAGAACTTGGCTACCTCGGCGGCACTGCCTTTGGGCAAGGCCTTCGTCTCCGCGTAGCGGGTGAGGTAGTCAGTCGCTACGACGATCCACTTGTTGCCGGAAGTCGACGTCGGGAACGGCCCCAGTAGGTCCATCCCGATTTGCTGGAACGGCCGGTGAGGTGGTTCGATTGGCTGCAGAAGTCCCGCTGGCCTAGTCGGCGGTGTCTTCCGTCGCTGGCAATCTCGGCAAGTCTTGACGTAGTGGGCGACGTCGGCAGCAAGGCGTGGCCAGTAGTACTTTTCCTGTATTCTGGCGAGGGTGCGGGAAACACCGAGGTGTCCAGCCGTCGGGTCGTCGTGTAGGGCCTGGAGGACTTCTGGTCGCAATGATGAGGGCACGACAAGAAGGTAGTCCGTTCGAAGTGGCGAGAAGTTCTTTTTCAGGAGAACGCCGTTCCGTAAGAAAAACGACGACAGTCCTCGCTTGAATACCTTCGGAACAACGGCGGTCTTGCACTCGAGGTACTCCATAAGGCCCCCCAGTTCCGCGTCGGCTCGTTGCCTTTCGGCGAAGTCGTCGGCACTTATAGTTCCGAGGAAGCAGTCATCGTCGTCGTCTTGCGGCGGCGCGTCGACGGGGGCACGAGAGAGGCAGTCGGCGTCAGAGTGTTTTCGTCCGGACTTGTACACGACGGTAATGTCGAATTCTTGAAGCCTCAAACTCCATCGTGCGAGACGACCTGAAGGGTCCTTCAAGTTAGCTAGCCAGCATAAGGCGTGATGGTCACTGACAACTTTGAAGGGCCTGCCATAGAGGTAGGGGCGAAACTTTGACGTAGCCCAGATGATGGCAAGGCATTCCCTTTCTGTTGTGGAATAGTTGGCTTCTGCCTTGGATAGTGACCGGCTAGCATAACTGATAACCCTTTCAAGCCCGTCAGTCTTTTGCACAAGGACGGCACCGAGTCCTACGCTGCTAGCGTCGGTGTGTATTTCAGTGTCGGCGCAATCGTCGAAATGCGCAAGTATGGGTGGCGTCTGCAGGCGTCGTTTAAGTTCCTCAAATGCTTGCACTTGCTCCGTTTCCCACCTGAATTCCACGTTAGTCTTCGTGAGAAGCGTCAGTGGTTCGGCGATGCGTGAAAAGTTTTTGACGAAGCGTCTGTAATAGGCGCATAAGCCGAGAAATCGGCGCACGGCCTTCTTGTCGGTGGGAGGCGCGAAGTCGGCGATGGCCGCTGTTTTCCGCGGGTCTGGGCGCACTCCAGACTTGCTGATCACATGGCCCAGAAACAAGAGCTCGTTGTACGCGAATCGGCACTTTTCTGGCTTCAGGGTCAGTCCAGAGGCCTTGATTGCTTGAAGTACTGCCTCGAGCCGCCGGAGATGCTCGTCGAAGGTCGAGGAAACACGACGACGTCGTCCAAATACACAAGGCACGTCTGCCACTTCAATCCGGCCAGTACAGTGTCCATGACGCGCTGGAACGTCGCAGGTGCCGAGCAAAGACCGAAAGGCATGACCTTGAACTCAAAGAGGCCGTCGGGTGTTATAAAAGCGGTCTTTTCTCGGTCTCTCTCGTCTACTTCGATCTGCCAATAGCCGGTCTTGAGGTCCATCGATGAAAAGTACGTCGCGTTGTGAAGTCGATCCAGGGTGTCGTCTATCCGTGGGAGGGGGTACACGTCCTTCTTCGTGATTTTGTTCAGGCGCCGATAATCAACGCAGAAGCGCAGTGTCCCGTCCTTCTTCCTCACTAACACCACGGGTGACGCCCACGGACTCTTGGACGGCTGGATGATGTTGTCGCGTAGCATCTCGTCGACTTGTTTCTTTATCGCGTCGCGCTCTCGAGTCGAAACTCTGTAGGGGCTCTGACGGAGTGGTCGAGAATTTTCTTCTGTTATAATGCGGTGCTTAACAAGGGGCGTTTGTCGGACCCGCGATGACGACGAGAAACAGTCCTTGTATTGCAGGAGCAGGGTTTTGAGCTGGTCTTGCTTGACCTTCGGAAGGCTCGGGTTGACGTCAAAATCCGGTTCGGGACCTCTATTCGTCGAAGCAGGTTCGGCAGCATCGAAGAGGGCGAAAGCATCGCTGGCGGCTACACATTCGTCGATGTAGGCAACCGTCGTACCAATGTTGAGGTGCCTATATTCGTGGCTGAAGTTTGTCAGCACTACCTTTGCTTTACCGTCACGCAGTTCGGCTATACCTCTTGCGACGCAAATTTGACGGTTCAGGAGTAGTTGCTGATCGCCCTCGATGACGCCTTCAAGGTTCGCAGGTTTTTCGGTGCCGACGGAAATAATGACGCTGGAGCGGGGCGGAACGGTCACCTGCTCTTCTATCACATTCAATGCATGGTTCCCTGGCGTCGCGTGGGGCGGGAGCGCTTTGTCTGAGGTTAGCGTTATCGACTCAGATCTCAGGTCGATGACGGCGCCGTGGTCACTTAGGAAGTCCATTCCAAGTATCACATCCCTAGAGCAATTTTGTAGGATTACAAAGCTCGCAGGATAAGTCCGGTTATTGATGGTGACTCTCGCCGTGCAGACACCAATCGGCGTTATCAGGTGGCCTCCAGCTGTCCGGATTTCGGGTCCACTCCAAGCGGTCTTTACTTTCTTCAGCTTGGTGGCGAACGGTCCACTGAAGACAGAATAGTCGGCTCCGGTGTCGACGAGAGCTGTGACGCTGTGGCCGTCGATAAGAACGTCGAGGTCGCTAGTTCGTCGTCTCGCGTTGCAGTTAGGTCGTGGCGTGGGGTCACGGCTACGTCGGTTTGTTCCGCTGCTTCCCCGTTGCGTCGTCAGGTCTACTTCGGTCCGCGAGGTTTCATCGGCAGGACTTCGTCTGCTTCGCGTCGTGTTCTGCAGGTCTCCTCGCGTTGTCGTCGTCGGCGGCCGCGGAGGATCTTCGGCATTTCGTCGTGCAGCAACCGCACCTCCATCGGTTGCTGCCCTTAGTTTTCCGGATACGGGCTAGGCGACCGGCCCCGGTTTGGGCCAGTGTACTGCCGGCGGTGCGGTGACATGTAGCGGCCGGGCGACGGCGAGCGGGAAGGTCGTCGTTCTTGCCACTGTGTTCCGGTGAGGTAGTCGTCGATGTCGCGAGGCCGTTCGCCTGGCTGCGGGCGCGGCGCGTTGACGGCGAATCCGCGTAGCCCCATCTGACGGTACTGGCAGCGGCGGTAGGTATGGCCGGCCTCCCCGCAGTGGTAGCAGAGCGGGCGGTTGTCAGGGGCGCGCCAAACGTCGGTCTTCCTTGGGGCGTAGCGCGGGGCATAGCGCTGGGCGACAGGAGGACGGTAGGGCGTTGGTGGTGGTGGCGGCGGCGGCGTCTGGCGGCCGAACTGCTGCGGCGGCGCGGCGTCTTGACGTGGACGAGGAGCGGGGGCGTTGCGTCGGGCTGCTGCAGCATAGTTCATTGCTTGCAGCTGCGGCTGCGCTGCATCGGGGGTGCCCAGCGACTGCTGGATTTCCTCGCGGACCATGTCGGCGATCGAATCCACTTGAGGCTGCGCTGAAGGCAACAGCTTGCGCAGCTCCTCCCGCACTATCGCTCTGATGGTTTCCCGTAGGTCGTCGGTGCCTAGCGAGTGCGCTTCGGTGTAGCCTGTCGACAGGGTTGAGCGGTTGTATTGCTTCGTCCTAATCTCGAGGGATTTTTCAATTGTTGTAGCCTCCTTTAGGAATTCGATGACAGTTTTCGGTGGGTTCCGCACCAATCCTGCAAAGAGGTCTTGTTTCACTCCCCGCATAAGGAAGCGGACCTTTTTTTCCTCAGGCATGGCAGCATCAGCCAGGCGGAAAAGTCGCGTCATCTCTTCCGTGTAGATGGTGACCGTCTCATTCGGTAGCTGTGCTCTTGTCTCCAGCAAAGCAGCGGCCTTTTCCTTGCGGACGATGCTCGCGAAGGTATTAAGGAACGTCGTCCGAAAGAGGTCCCAGGATTGAAGGCTCGATTCATGGTTTTCGAACCACGTCTTCGCGGCGTCTTCTAAGTAGAAGTAGACGTGGCGCAGCTTCTCTTCAGTGTCCCAGTGGTTGAAGGCGGCGACTCGCTCGTACGTCTCCAGCCAGCTCTCCGGGTCTTCAAACGACGATCCACGGAAAGTCGGTGGCTCCCTTGGCTGTTGCATCACTACCGTTGTAGGTGGCAGGGGGTCTGTCATCGTCTCGGCGGTCGATGTGACGGTCTTCGGCTGCCTGGTGTTTTCGGGAAGGAGCCCGTACTCTGGTTGTAGTCCCTTCTGCCGGCGGCTGGTTCGAGGATCCGGGTTGTCCTTAGCGTCGTCTTCTTCTCGGCTTGGGCTTGGGTCAGCGCCCCGCGGTGGCGTCCGGATCATGAAGCAGCACCTCCACCAGATGTCACGTGGTCGTGACGACGAAGACAGCAGTCAGCACGTTCGAGATGAAACTGTTTATTTGGCCGAACTTGTGGCCGGGAAACTGTAAGTCAATCTACAGCAACACACTGATAGCGGCGGACAGAGCGTCGACCGTCGATCAACTGACAAGCAGTCAAGCGCGTCGGCTTTTATACAGGCGCTATCGAACTTTCCAGCGATATCGCTGTTGGCGGCGTTATCTCTCGACAAAGCTGGAACATTCTCGTGCGGCGCGCAATCTTACGGATTGTTCCAAAACAATCGTGAAGCTTCCTACACATCACGGCGATGCCTGCGCAGCGCGTTGCCCACAGTCTTTGTGGGTGAAGCTTCAACTCATGAAATATAAGACTCGCGGCAATATGATTTGCTGTCCTTTAAAGCTCACCAATTATGCAGTAAGGGGAAAAATAAACTGCATTAAGTGCTTGCTGCTGCTGGTCGCTGCACGGCCACCATATGATGACAAATGTTCACATGTCCCACTCTTCTGTATTTAATGTGTGTGTGCTCTTCTCCAATCATCTGTCAAATTATCATCCAACAGTGATTATTCCAATGGGGACAGATGCAGCACATGCATTGTTTCCATTCACTTATCATCACCACTGAATTGCAATAATTAAAAAAAACATAAAATGTAGAGAAATTGAGCACCGCTTGGAATATGCATCATTTTTAAACAGTGGTACAGTCACACGGAGAAGTGGGAACACAAGAACAAATGCTGTGAATGTTTTCTCTCGTCTGCATTTTAGCGCTGTTTACAGATGTTACATACATCGGCCATTAGTCATTTTCTCTCTTTTTGTGCTGCCATCTGCGCTAAGGTTTTCTATGTGCTTACGACAGTGTTTATTGTCGTACACCACAAACCTGGTTGCGCTGCCCCAATGTAATCATAGTCGACCAGATGGGCTGGGGGGCCCTCCAGGGTTTCCGGTGACTCTTCGGCACTGGCACTTCGAAGTGGTGGCCCGCTCTGACAGAAGGCAATTCAAATGACAACAAATTTATGTGTGTTGCATGACTCGGTAAAATGTCCCTGTAATGCAAGTTTTGGCATATCATTAGTGAATGGCGTGCACGAAGGGCATTGCCAAGCTTCTAGCCTGCGCAGTGGTTAAGAAATGGTACAAGTCTCACATGTCTCGTACGAAAGGCCTGTTCATGTAATCACATTTACGAGCAAGAGCATAAGCCCGGGCGCGTTCGTATTGTATGTAAACTTTTATATCGCACAAAAGGAAATAGTTCAGAAAGGGCGACACGGACACAGCACCGCCTCCATGTCACCTCTTTCTGTCCAGGTTGCTTCTGCGGGCTATAGAATTTTACGAGCAACAGCAACGTGTGATATTTCAGAATGTGCTGCGAGACTAATGAAAATCTGCAACGATAGTCCAGGCGTTTTTCAGAAATCGCCTTGTTTTTCCCATAGCTCTTGAACAACCAATTTAAGTTTTGGTTCACCCTTATGATAATAAAAAGTTGTCAAGCTGTCGCATAATTTTCATTGATGTCTCATCATTGACCGCTTCCAACAACAACAAAGGATGCCGCTAATACTGTGCCAGCCAGTTTTTAAACACGATCATCAAGAAAAAATATATCTCTTTGCACGCTGTTTCCGACTTCTTATCTGTATGCTGTAAGCAATGTAGAAGTGCCTTCCATCATCACCATCTTCGGGGCTGCATCACTTCTGTGGATCGAGATTAGGCTTGACTATATCTTTAATGTTTAATTGATCGGGCACTACATGACGTCCTAAAACGTAACTCTTATAGCATGTGCTTCTGCATATTTACATGACGCGTCACTTTCATTTACTTCCTCATGTGTGACAGTACTACGCATCCTCAGCAAAACATAAAGCACCATCTTAAGACCACGGCAGTTCAAGAACATATTTTTGACCATTGGGCATTATAAATAGAACTGGTTGTTGGGCTACTTGGTGCGTTATTTCAGATTACCTCTCCATTGTGACCAGCAGCATCCAGTCCCCTGAACGCCGGGGGCGTAGGAAAGGAAGGGCTGCCGCAGCCCAACAGCGAGTCGACGCCCACAATTGCAATACTGCGGGCGTCGTCCTCGGAAACATGCTCCCTCCAATTGTGAGGCCCTCCACCTGTTCGCCTGCAATAAGCATGTGCATAGCTAAAGCGTCAAGACCACCCGTGTGAAACCGATGCTTACCTGTATTGCGCTGCCGCCTCCGCGCCTCGGGCTCGCGCTGCCGCCACCTTAGCTTACCACAGCCGCCGCAAGTCCTGCGGAGACCTGCTGCTGGGGCCCATGTGGTTCAGCTGGTCTGTCAGCGCCTCCCACAGCTCGGCCCGAACCTCGGGCCGCATGTTTGAAGCAGCCCCCCCCCCCATCTGGGGGTGCTCTGTTATCAAATCCAGCATAGCGGACCACTGGTCGGCGCTCTGCCGCGGGGCATAGCGCTGTCGGCGCTGGCTCGCCTGGTTGTCGTCCGTCTTCAAGTATGGCGCTCGTTGCAGACGGTATCTGCTTATCGTCTGATTCACGGCCTTAGAAACCACGCGTTGTTCCACTTTCATTTTATTTTTTTATTCATTGATTTATATTTACAGAAACAAACTGTTACTTAATTGCACGTTTCTTAATTACACGCTTAGTGGCTAGAACAGTTGCTATGGCTTCGTCGCTCATCTTCAAAAATGGCGCTGAATGCAGACAATACCGCCTGTTTCACGACTTTACAACTAAACGCTTCACTTTCGCTTTATTTTTTTTATTGTTGCATTTACAATTAGAGAAACAAAACGCTACAAAGTTGCATGTTTCTTTGCATTTCATGTTCCCTTCACGTCACGTTGCGCAACCAGTTCATGCGATTGCTTCACCATTGTGTACACGTCACGCCTACGTCAAATTTGACAGAAAATGGCGGAAGTCCAGTATAGCACCCCGGGCTGCAGATTCTTTTTGCGAATGATGCGCTATGACAGAAGTGCGGCTCGTTCCAGGAAAACAGCTTAAACTAGCCAACATGCTGTCACTGGCTCTAACCTCATGTCTTGTCGGTGAGGTCGGCAATGATGACGTGGAAGTGCACGCGGTGAGCGTCGTTTCATCCTTCGTCAGCAATGAAACATAAGAACAGCTGGCCACAGAAACGAGTCGAGACGCATACCTGAACGGTGTGCTGAACGATTTACAACACAGGCTACCCACTGAGGCCGTTCTCTTACTACCCGCTAAGGCCGTTCTCTTCGGAGCTGACGCAGGTAAGAGGTGTGCTGTTGAAAGGCTGCAAAGTGATCATTCCCAGTAGTTTGAGGAGGGACACCTTGGAAAAATTTACGAAGGGCACATCTGCATTAACAAATGCAAAGAAAGGGCAAGACGGCTTGTCATCTGGCCTGGCATTAACGCCGACATTGCAGCATTCGCGCAGAAATGTGCTATTTGCAGGAAGTACGCATACATGCAGCCACAAGAACCTTTGCTGATGCGACCTGTGCGTAAATAGCCGTGGCATGAAGTTGGCATCAATATCCTTGAGTACGGCTGACTGTCGTACCTCAGCGTATAGGACGCCCTGTCGAATTTTCCGGACGTGGAAGAGCCACGAGACACATCGGCGAGCTCGGTTATGCAAGCAACCAGCTCCATATTTTCTAGGTATGGCATACAAGTGGAGGGCCAGACAGATCATGGCCCTCAATTATCATGTCATTACTTCAGGTCCTTTGCAAAGGCATACGACTTTAGACACGTCGCATCTGGTCCAGGATTTCCGCAATCGAATGGTTTGGCCGAGAAAGGCGTACAGGTTATCAAGAGAACACTAAAGAAAACGCATGAAGCAAAGCAAGATGTCTGGCTTGGTCTCTTTCCATACAGGACAACGCCACTAGAGTGCGGACAGGCCCCTGCGGAGATATTACAAAGAAGATTGCGCAACACCTTGCCGGACGTGGGGACTGGACCGGACCACGCCATAGTGAAGCGCTCCCAGACCAACCGTCTCGCAGGACTGCTGCCGCCGCTCGAAACAGGGGCCACGGTTCGTCTGCGTTTAAAAGGGGCCTGGACAATCAAAGCTAAAGTCCTCAGGCCGTCCGGACGCGCCAGGTCCTACGACGTCATGACAGAGCAGGGGCAGCACCTGTGGCAGAATCGTAGACACTGCTAACCAGCGAGACCTTCACTCCGGACCTTCCCGAAAGCAGCGAGGCTGAAGCGCAGTCTACAACGGCACTAGAGGGCCAACGAGCTTGCCGGGGTCCACTGATGCGGCGCCGAGCACGGGCATAGACGCATCGCCAATTCTAAGATCGCAGCGACAACACAAGCCGCCTGAACGCCTAGCTTATAACGAAAACTCTGTTCAAGTGCCGTGAATGAAACATTAACACATTTCGAATGTACTACTCTTCCATTCCCATTGTTTTATGCAGCAAGGAGGATGTATCGCGTCTTGTGCAGCGTGCGCCTTGTGTCAACCCCACCCCTCCAGATACTGTTGTGCGGCGAGGGTACGCACCCTTTCTCGTTCTGCCCGGCATATAAAGACCGCCCAGTAAAGATGTTCTTCTTGTTCACATAAGACTCCCGTGTCATGTCTCGCTCGATCACCAAGCTGACACAATCCCATTCCGCGCATTTCCAACAGAAGCGTAATGTCAACACTTTAACGTATTGCGAGGTGGCGGCTTTAGCCGAAGCTTCGCTCATAGCATTCATCCATATCGAAAAATAGCTCTCCGATACTCGCCTGCCTGTCGCACCCCGTTCCCCGCTCGCCCCGTTAGAACTAACGGCCATGCTAGAGGGAAGACACGTACGACGCTCGTCGCCTTTCTCTTCGCGTTTCACGGCGCATCATTGTTTACTGAGTGCTTGTTGATGCCATCTTTGCGCGGGATTCACCACATGCGGCATCCAGGTATATCTTGACAACTTCAGCTACCGCAAGGGTTAAACCACGGTCATGGGCGTTTGTCGTCGGTAGGCGTGAACATGGGTGCTTCCGCATCAAGCGGTGCTATATCTGCCAAACAACAATAGATATTGTACAAGCTCTCATATACCAGTGCCTAGGCATTTTCCGTTGCCACACCTAAAATTAAATAGACCACAGGCGGTCAGTCTTGCGGTTACTGCAGACGGGTACCTACCCGACACCGTACAACGTAAATAAAATTTATCCGGAGCTGGAATTAAGGTCAGTGTGCGATGCATGTAATGGCGTCATGGCAATCAGACACGTGATGGCGGGATGCCCCGCCTCTCTCGCCGATCCCGACCGGGAATGGGAGAAGTGGATGCGGCTCATCAAGAGCGACGAACTCGAAGATCAATTAAGGGCTGTCCAGAAGGCCCACGACGCCGCCACCCGTCTCGGACTGGTGGTGCCGACGTGGACGCGGCCCGCCTCGGCCTAAAAAACCGAGCTTCAGGATTGTTTATAATAAAGTTATTCAATCAATCAATATACCAGTGCCCTATAAACAATCAACTAACTACTTCTGTGACGACACGCTTCACTTTCGTGTTATACCGATTCCTATGACGGAGGAATCTGCCATTTTTTCCCTTCCCGTTACAGTATCCCTCCAGTACATGAAGAGTGAGGCCGGACACACATGCGACGTGGAGTTTGCGTCAGTAGGCCCGGCATTCTAATTCATGATAATGATGCACCGGTGGTTTGTCATCATGGCTGTAAGGAGCGCAATGCAACATATTCACATAAATGATCCAGACTCTCAAGAGTTCAGAGATGTCAATGGTGTAAGGCTGCAATGGCTTGAGCAGGAGTTTATTCCTTACCTGTGGAAGCTTAAGAAGGAAAGCACTTCTCAAAACTACTTCAGCATTGAGACGCATGAGGCACTCTTGCTCACCGCCTCACCAAATGTGGATTGCATTCGTTTTTTACTGAAGGAGAAAGGTTTGAAATATGTGCTTACTAGAAAGTTCTGCAGTGATCGAATAGAAGTCTTCTTCGGGTTTCAGCGCACATCATGGTCCAGCAATGTACACCACTCATCACTATTTTCTAGTGCCACTGCCACTCTGCTCACGTGAGTTTCAGCACTTCTCCCCCAAGAAATAATTCCCCACGCCAACTGAGCAAACACTGTTGCAGCTGTGCCTATCGCCAAGTCAGCGCCTTTCGGACCCGGAGGTCGCCAGCATTGCGATGTTCGGTGGATACATCGTTCGAGTGGTGATAGAAAACTTCAACTGCGAACACTGCACTCAGCTTGTTGAAAAGGAGTATGCTAACTCGGCCAACAGACCGCCTCATCAAATATCAAGATCGTGGAGACCTGAGATTCCCAACCGATGAACTTGTCACGGTGTTGATGGCGTTGAAGGCCTTTGTAGACGTCGTGTTGCTACTCAGAAAGGCAATAAACAAGCCACTTAAAATGAGCATGGAACGCGCCGTAAAGGTTTTGATGGAGGCGCCTGTGTTGGTGTGCGAGAAGGATGACCCTACGCACAGAAAAATGTTTTAGAGCTTTTATGCGCTAAGTTTATTAGGCCCGTCCTTACAAACTATGCCCTTGACATTAAGAGACAAGAAATGTGTTGCCTAATTTACGGGGAAAAGCCGGTCTCGCGCAAATTGCTCAAACTGTGAATATACATGCGTTGATGTTGTGGCTTTGAACAGTGCTGTGAAATATTTCATGCATAGATAAGGCCGAACTAGCCCAGGCGTTCGAGGAGATGGATGACACAGATCTTTCTTTTTTTTTGCTTGTGTACGAGGCGCTTCATTCACCTCATGTTGGAGAATTTCCGGGACTACAAAGCTATTGTTTCTTATACATCTCTGTAAATACAAGCAACTCCATGCTATAATTTTTAAAATTTATACGTTCAATAAAATAGTTCTCATTGTTTAACACCGTAAGAAGCTGCAAGTACAACCAACGCTTTTTCTATGCTACTGATGTAATTAATGACGCGCGTGCTTGTGTTTGTTCTCTTTTCCTGATGGTGCTCCTTCACCCGCAAATCTTACGATGTTATCGTGCAGCACAAGGCGTGCAGTCATGTATCGTAAGCTTCTGGAGTGTTATCAACAGTTATAATCAGAATGCGTGAGCGACACTAATAGTGCTGTACACAACCCCAAGCGAAAGCAGGAATCTACGATGACGCATGTTTAACTCTTTCTGTCCCGAATTTTTCGTAGCGTAGAAAAAAAAGGTTTGGATGTTATTTTCTAGGTAATAGCCTGTTCAAAGCATGAACAAAAGTAATGACGGTATGTACAGCGGTTTTCATGGCAGAACCATGTCCAGTATACTGGACACTAGGATTTGTTAGTTGCACATATGGGTACACATATTCTAATGTGTTTCTTCGAAGAATGCTACTATTGGTCCTCTTAAAAGGTTGCTTGACTGAGAAAACACAATACTGGTTTGTTTTGACCCTAGAGAACGAAAAAAAAGCTTCGCATCGATCACTGAACGTGCAACGTCGTCTTTGATAATCACGTTTATTTTCGTGGAGACAGTTAACATTTGCGCAGTTTTCTAACCAGCAAAAACGCATTATTTGTTGTGAAAATCTCGGAAGCAGTCCTTGCCTGCCTTTAGACACAAAAAAACCTTGCATTTAGAGCACTGAACCTGCGACTTCGACTTGCATTCTGAAAGCCGGCTCCTGGGCGAGTTCGCCATCACTTGCGGATCTGGCCAATGACCTTCCTGGTCGAAACGGATGTCAGGGCCGGGGATTTGCACGGCAGCTCTATGATGGTAGGCGGCAGGATCACTTGCATCTGTAGATGGCCTTCCACGGCGTTTTCTTTGCTGCGAACCTTTGATCAAAGCTTCCGCTACCTGCATCCGAAAATCAAGTAGGCAAAGCACTTGACTCTTTTCGCAGCCTGCCTTTTGGCAATCCTGCTTGTAATTGAGCCAGCTGTTGACTAAGGCAATATCAGTGAAGTGAAAAATGAGCTTTACAGACCATTTCTTTGTCTTAATTTTGATGCAACTAACGAGGAAGTCCTTCAGGTCTACGCCTCCCTTGTGTTTGTTGTACAAAGGGACGCTTGCTGGCCTTTCCACTTCAACTTATTTTTTTGCTTTTTGTCGTAGCGTTTCGTGATGTCAACTGGTTCTGTTCCACAGCAGGAAGACAGCAGCGTAACTGATCTTGTGTCCATCCACTTCATGACCACCATTTTCCATCAGCGCTCACTCTCTCTTTCCTCGAACCACGGCCTTCAGGAAGAAGCTCTTTGTCGGACTTTAGGCTTGTTTTGATTGTTTTTCATGACGGTACCATGACCGAACATTCCTTTTTCCAGAAGACGCTCGATTAACGGCACTGACGTCAAAAATCTGTCGAAGCACATGATGGAGTTCTGCCCGCAAGGCATTGTGTCCGCAAGGCGCATCATAATTCCCCCACCAATTCCTAGATCTTCGTGCCCTGCAGGAATAGGTGTTGTAGCACCCTGATAAATTTCGAAGTCTAACGCCCACCAATTGCGTCGGCAAGAACAAAGTTCTTGAGCCCTGTCGGGTTCGGCTTTCCGCGAACATACTGACGTAAGTTCGTTCTTCCCGTAAATGAAATCATTTGTTCGTCAACGCAAGCTGCATCTGACCTCGGAATTTTTAGGCAGGCTTTCCTCACGCGATCTAGAAGGGCTTGAAGTTCGCCGCGGTGGTATAGCGGTTACGGTGCTCCGCTGCTTACCCGAAGGTCGGGGGTTCGATGCCGGCCGCGGCGGTCGCATTTCGATGGAGGCGAAATGGTAGAGGCCCGTGTACTTAGATTTAGGTGCACGTTGTGACACCCAGCTTCGATTTGTCGATCTTAGTGGTTTTTCCGGGTCTTTTTTCCTTTTCGAATCTTGATTAGCATGTCCTCTCCTAGCGCTACCAGGAGGCACCTCGGGAAACCTGCTCGCACCAGCCGTTACACTTGACCTTAGAAAGCTATTTCAATCTTGTGTGTGTATGACCTTTGCAGTGAATTGCGGAAGGCGGATTTGGCGACTCCCCTCTTCACAATCCTTCAGTGGGCTGATGAGAATGGCGAGAGGCTTTTCTCAGAGCGAGGTGCAAGCTCCAGCATGCATGTTCATTACTGGACAAGAGGAGCAGGTCGAGAAAACGAAATGTGCCATCCTCCGGCAGCTCCTTGGTAAGCGTGAGGCCATTCATTGTTTTCTCAAGGATTCCGTAGACGATCTGTACACCCTATCAAAGTATTTTTTGCCGTCGTCAATGAAGACTAGGGAGTTGTCCAAGTACCTGAACACGTTCTTGGCGTGGCCATTTGGAAGTTCTTTTTCGATGTCACGGTCGCGGCGTGCGAGCAACAAGTCACTTAGTAGAGGGACAAGACAGGAACCGAACCGATGCACACTCCTTTCTTTTGGAGGAACATCTTCCCCGCAAGCTGCACTGCCGAGGAGCGCAATTACATCAGTAGCAGGTCGAGGAACCGCCCACACTTGTTTCGCACTCATTTTGGAAGCGCCCAACCCCGTATGTTTCGATGCCTTCATTTACGACTTCAAGTAAATGCGAGCGTGCCAAATCCTTCACGTCGATGGAAAAGACGAGAATTCCGGCTGTGCCTGGAGAGTTCCCAGGCACAGCCGTATCCAGAAGTATCAAGAAACAGCAGCTGGACTTCGGGCAAACGAGACAAAACATTTGCCGACAAAATAAAATTGATAAGTTCACCAAGCAGCGGGTTATTACGGACAACTAGCGTGGGTTGGGCGAGTTGGCACTGCATATTAATACTTGTTACACGTACTGTCGGCGCCGATTGAAACGCCAGCAGTGATTCGCATGGTACAGTTCGCACCCTTATAATTAGAGGTGGATACGTTCATGCGGTTTGCCGCTCATGAGCCACATTCATGCTTTCGATCGCGCAGTGCTGCCTAATCGGGTGTGCGCGCCTATCAATGGCGATGACAGGACGGCCGCACTATACAGTTCCTAATGCTTGGGCAATGCGCTCCGCTGTTCATGTTTCATTTGACACCTACAGTTAGAGCTTGGTGAACAGTAGAAAAGTCGGCGAAAGGGTGTAGGAAGAGGAAAAAGAGAGCTCTTTCACACCATTCTTTTGGCCCTTTTGGGTCATTATTGCTAATATTTACCGCGTTGTAACAAGAATGAACATTTCAGGGCAAACACCTTAGATTCTTCATCAAACGCGATAATTGACCGTCAGTGTCCCGCGTCGGCGGCGTCAACACGAGCGATGCAAAAAATCATGATCCCGCGACGACATCACCACATGACAGCTTGACGTCACAGATCGCCAAAGTTTGCAAAGTCATCATGACGCCATCACATGACATAATCGAGCTGCACTCCCTCCGTGATGGGCCCGCTGATTACGGAGACAGTGAAAAACCAGGTGAGGTGTAGAAAGCTTGCAGTGCCTCTGATCCCGGGGGCGGTGCAAAACCACGTTAGATCCAGAAATCTTTCGTAGGGGGGCGGTGAGGAACAACATATAGACTGAAGAAAAACAAGAAGATGGCTTTCGCCTTCGAGTAGTCTTACGAAAATGCATAAGGGTCCCTGTGAATCTCTTTTGTGCACCGATCGCACCACACCCTATGAGGAGTCGACCACTGTGATTTACAGTAGGGTGATTCCACGAGAGATCGAACATGCCTGTCCGGTCGCATTTTTCGTTTTGCCTGGGTTTTTTATATGTTGTGTGGGCACATTCAAAGTGCACGGAACTGAAAATTTTCCAAGAAACGCTCCCAGCGCGCCAAAAAAATATTTGAAGGTGGCGGCGCATGCCTCCTGTTTTGCTCACTGCATTGTTTTCGGATTTCACGGCCGAATTTAACGCGAACTATCAATGATGTGTCGAAAATTTCTTTTGCTGGTTTTAATACGCATTACTGTGAATTACATCCATGCTTTTTTTATGCCGTCCTCAAAAAGAAGAAAATGTGAAAAAATGGCAAACACGGCCGAAATCAAAAAAGGGTCCTAAGTTTGAGGCGCCTTGGCGCCTTTACTATTTCAAACAGAAACTTGAAAACAGTGTCAAATATAGAAAAGAGCCTTTGCAACATTTATACGGAAGATCATTTTCCTACGGTCAGCGCAAAAAAAGAAAAAAATTGTTAAAGAAGCGAGTTTTTTCAAAAAAGTACATTTTCAAAAAATAAAATAAAAAAAACTCCGGTCTCAATTTTGACGGCAATTTTTTATCGAAGAGCGCTTATGTCAATGAACACACGGTTTTAATATCATATGTCCTCATTTGCTTTGTTTACGAGATATAACTGGCCAAAGTGACCCTTGCTGTGAGTGCTCACTTCAGTGCGACTGATGGTTGTTAATAGCTTGCATTGTGCGTAAATCGCAGTTTTATTTATTCTGCTGCAGCAAAACCTTGCTCTGGTGGCTTTTCGTCAAGAAAAATGTGTTCTCAGATTTTATTTGGTTCTACCGTGTGCGAAAGTGGGCTGCTGCCGCCCTCTAAATGGCTCACGTGTAAACAGTTTGCAGCCTACAACCTCGCCTACAATCATCAGAGGAAAGATGGGCGCGCCTGTTCAAGATATCAACCGCTTCTTCTTCCTGAAGGAATGCCTGGTCTACCTCATCGCGGTTAGATGTAGACAGGTTTTCCTTGAGGAGCCTAAAGCAATGCAAGCAGACCTCACAGGTGTCGCGAAGATCCTCAGCCTATGACAGTAGCTTCTGGAGGTAGGCAACAACAAAAAGAGCAAAGAAAAAAATTTGCGCAACGAAAACGTTTTCCTCAGCAATCTTCTTTTTGTGAACGCGTAAATAATCGGCACAGAACAATCGGACGTAGCCATGGGCCGCGCGCATCGTGTGTAGTGAACAGCTAGCCCTAGAGCAAGCCGAAACGTTTATACTGAACGGCGCCGCACAAATTACCTCACATCTGCGCAGCTGTCATGAATGCCTTTCCAGAACTGCTTACGGTTTAACATTTTATGACTAAGGCTGTCTAAGCGCTTTGGGCTGTAATATTTAATTTGTAGGCCGCACTCATTGTCAAAACTAAGGGTAATGTCCGTCTGGTGCCACCAATGACCTTTGCTGTCCTCGACGTGGGAAAGCACTTAAGTAAAGTAGCAACAAAACATCATCAATTGGGAAGCTTCGGCCACTCATGGCTTAATCATGCCGCACCGCACGTTTTCTGGCTGCTGAAACGCTGAGGTAAAGGTCGAGATGATACAGGAAGACGTTATCTGCGACGCCGAAAACATGTGATTGCGGGAAGTGAAATAAACGGCTCGGAAATCATTGAGCTAACTTTTTTACAAATGTTGTTTAGGCACAATGTGCGTCGAATGGGGAAGATGGTTAGAGCGTACAATGCATGTAATGGAAGGGAAGCAAGCAGGCAGTGAGAAAACAACTGCATAACAGCGAGCCTGCTGATTGTGGCATTTAGTTACAGATTAAGTTGGCCTTCGCTGCATACAGATGCTTTATTCTGTGTGCAAGGAGAGTTTTGACAAAGTGACCTAAACCATGTGTTCGTGGTGTCTCGCGTGCTTCTGATTAACGAATACTGGCGGGTAAGTTGAGGTTGTAAGCTGCAAACTGCGTACGCGTTCGGCCTTTAGAGAGCGGCAGAAGCCCATCCCCACACACGCTAGACATAATTAAAGTTTGAGAATGCATTTTTCTTGACGACAAGACACCATAGCAAGGTTTTACTTCAGGAAAATAATTAAAACTAGATTTAAGTGCAATGCAAGCTGATAACAACTATCGATCGCACTGAAGTGAGCACACACAGCAAGGGTAATTATGGCCCGTTAAATCTCGTGAACAAAGCAAATGAGGACATACATATTAACATGGTGTTTTCACTGACATAAGCGCTCTTCGACAAAAAAATGTCAAAATTGAGGCCTGAGTTGTTTTATTTTTCGAAAATGTACTTTTTTGAAAAAAACTCGCTTCTTTAACTATTTTCTTCTTATTTCGCGCTGCCTGTAGAAAAACGATCTTCCGCATAAATGTTGCAAAGGCTCCTTGAAATACCTGGAAAAAAGCATGGATGTAATTCACAGTAATGCGTATTAAAACCAACAAGAAAATTTTCGACACATCGTTTATAGTTCGCGTTAAATTCGGCCGTGAAATCCCAAAACATTGCAGTGAACAAAAACAGGAGGTCTGCGCCGCCACCTTCAAATACTTTTCTGGCACGCTGGGAGCATTTCTTGGAAATAAAATTTTGGGTTCCGTGCACTTTGAATGTGCCCACATAACATATAAAAAACCCAGGCAAAACAAAAATATCGACCGGACAGGCATGTTCGATCTCTCGTGGAATCACCCTTTAGAGGGCGGCAGCAGCCCACTTTCGCACACGGTAGAACCAAATAAAATCTAAGGACACATTTTTCTTGACGAAAAGCCACCAGAGCAAGGTTTTGCTGCAGCAGAATAATTAAAACTGCGATTTACGCACAATGCAAGCTATTAACAACCATCAGTCGCCCTGAAGTGAGCACTCACAGCAAGGGTCACTTTGGCCAGTTATATCTCGTAAACAAAGCAAATGAGGACATATGATATTAAAACCGTATGTTCATTGACATAAGCGCTCTTCGATAAAAAATTGCCGTCAAAATTGAGACCGGAGTTTTTTTTATTTTATTTTTTGAAAATGTACTTTTTTGAAAAAACTCGCTTCTTTAACTATTTTTTTCTTTTTTTGCGTTGCCCGTAGGAAAATTATCTTCTGTATAAATGTTGCAAAGGCTCTTTTCTATAGTTGACACTGTTTTCAAGTTTCTGTTTGAAATAGTAAAGGCGCCAAGGCGCCTCAAACTTAGGACCCTTTTTTGATTTCGGCCGTGTTTGCCATTTTTTCACATTTTCTTCTTAATGAGGACGGCATAAAAAAAGCATGGATGTAATTCACAGTAGTGCGTATTAAAACCATCAAAATAAATTTTCGACACACAATTTATAGTTCGCGCTAAATTCGCCCGTGAAATCCGAAAACAATGCAGTGAGCAAAAACAGGAGGCATGCGCCGCCACCTTCAAATATTTTTTGGGTGCGCTGGGAGCGTTTCTTGGAAATAAAATTTTCAGTTCCGTGCACTTTGATTGTGCCCACATAACATATAGAAAACCCAGGCAAAACAAAAATTGTGACCGGACAGGCATGTTCGATCTCTCGTGGAATCACCCAGTATTTTATTCCGAATACATCCTATTACGACTGTCTCATTTCGAAAGCTTTGTATTTGTCGACGTTAGTATGATTACACTAATTTTATTCAGAGCAGTTTCAAAAGACCGTGCACGAATCAGAACACGTCGATTTCACAACGTAGGGACGAACACATACTGCACAAAATAATGCCGCACAACATCCCAATACTTCATGTCAAGTCGTGCATCTCCTTTTTCCTTGTGCTCATAATCTTATAGTTTGTTTAAATTTTACGTACTTACGACGCGCTTTCAAACAGCTGCTGAAAATTTGGATCTAATCAGAGGTTGTTTCGTATAACGATGACTTAATTTATATAAAATAGCAATCCGAGACTGATCAACTGTTGCTGTTGTTAGCTGTTTAATCTCGACATTCGATCTTCTTCGTCTTCTCTTGTCGCTACCGCTCCTCTTCGTCTTCTCTTCGGGACAATACATCCTCCGGGTCTCTTATCGCCATCCCTCCGCAGATGGTATGGCACTAGGTTACTCACAGTTGTCACATCTGTCCCCAATGGGCTCTGAAAGTTCGATGGATATCCACTGGTATGCCAGTTTTGGACATACGGATGTCCGATGGAGATCCTCAGAAATCCGCCGGCTAAACTATGGACGTCCATAGGACCCTTAGGCGCAAGAAAATTGGCAATCCGTCGAACGTCCGACGGGTGCCGGCACTAGCCTGCGTCGGACGTCCGTGGAACTATAACTGTTGAAATTAAGGGACGTTCATTGGACATGCATTGTTTGAAGTGCCTGAAAGACTTAATAATATAACGTTCGTCCTCGCCGCACGCCAGCCTCAAACTATTGCGTGTGACAAGAGCGAACGTTCTATATAGCACGCAAACAAGATCGCGCCCATAATGAAACCCCTAAATGGTACCTGCTAGGTTTAATGCGTCTGTGGCATTAACTTGTCTGGCTTTTCTTACAACGTAGTATGCTGCAATTAAGATATCAAGCAAAAAGGAACTGACAGATAGTACGGAGTACAGCAATGTGCATTTATTTTAACCACTGCATATGACTTTCAAAAACGAACAGGTTTTCTTCACATGAAATTTCACACACAATGACGATCACAGCAATCTTAAAAATAACTTAATTACCGCGATGAACTGATGTCACAGCTTTTACTTTGAATATGGGGAGCTACATCAAGCTAAATGTAAACATTTCGACAGAAATCTGCCTGGCTGGGTAGAAGATTTAGAAAGTTGAAACGGCTCCAGCCACAGTTTGAAGAGAGCCCGACGTTTCGGGACCGGTTCGGTCCCTTCCTCAGGGGGTGACTGCGTTGGTCATGGAAGCATCACTGAGTCTTGTTCTCTTACCATGGCTCCGGCTTTCCCTTTCTCTGACGTTTCGAAGGCCGTGAACGCATACTGGGGACATTGTTCCTAGCGAGCGGTTCACGTTTGCAGGTGTTACCAGGTCGATTGCAGGTGTGTGCACGATTGCAGGTGTGTGCTGAATGTGCCAAGACTCGAGCAAGAGCCTCCTGCCCGGATTCATTTCTGTTTCTAGAACAGAAACGCCGTCAAAGTCAATTTGATGGACCATAAAATCGACTTTGGCTGCGCTTCTGTTCTAGAAACAGTAAGGAAACAGTAAGTGCCATTATGTTGTTTAAACTTTGATGTCACATAAGTGACATCAAAGTTTAGTTCAGAGTCAGAGTTTCATGTAGATCAGAGTTTCATGTAACTTATCATTAGAGTCTGCATTTAAAGACTTCTGAGGTTCCAATTTTTCAAGTTCATTAACATATAATGTACGCTCTTCCTAACAAGTTTATGGCATTCTACACTTGATGTGGAAAAATATGAGCCATTAATAGCTCGTAAACATGATGGTTTAGTGACACAAAAAGTGTGAACAAAAGTACCTACATTTTACACATTGCCACAATATAGAACAAGAGCTATGCAATTTACTATAAAACTGATAATTGAAGTCAGCATAAAAAATTACAAGAAAAATTTCACCGGTGTAACTTATAAATTTTTTTAGTAGCATCTCCCTTTAAAAAAATAACTATAACAACCAAAATTGTCATACCTGCCACTGCTTTGGCAATATTTAGGGCTGAGAAGCTTTGCTTATTCTTTCGACCAAGCCAAGAAAATTGTGCAGCAAGATTGTCACTCAAACAGTACCCAAGAATTCTCTTTGCCGCACATTTCGTATCCTTGCCACCAAGTTGCATAAATTCACGAACCTGCAATGAGATCACAAAACACATGTGTCGGACCTTTGTAGAGTGCAAGGTGTACAAATAAAGAACTTATGAGCAAATTCAGCCTCATAAATAATCGAAACACACTTGGACTGCAAGCAATATTTCCGACATCTAGTTCGGGACAAAGCTTAAAAACATGTATTGTTTTGAACATGGCAATGTAAAACCATAAAAAAACAATCTATAGCATACCAAAGTAGCAGTGGTTTGCCGTGTCAGCCTTGCATCAAAATCAAGCAGCTCTTGCAGGGAGTTGAACGGTTGTTCGACTAGTGGTGTGCATGTTGGCTCTGCTGTGGATGGTAGCATTTCACAAAGTCTATTGATACTGTCTGCTTGCTGCTGAAGCATAAACCGTATAGTGTTGAGGAGACGCAGCATATGCTGGAGAATGTCTGAAAATGAAAAGAAGTATCCAAATGAGTAGCCTTATAAGTCCAATTTCATCTTGGCCAAAAGGCCGAAAAGTGCCAAATTAGTCAACAATAAAAGTATATATTGCCGCAAGTCTTATACTTCATGAGTTGAAGCTTCACCCACAAAGAATGCGGGCAACGCGCTGCGCAGGCCTCGCCGTGATGTGTAGGAAGCTTCGCGATTGTTTTGGAACAATCCGTTAAGATTGCGCGCCGCACGAGAATGTTCCAGCTTTGTCGAGAGATAACGCCGCCAACAGCGATATCGCTGGAAAGTTCGATAGCACCTGTATAAAAGCTGACGCACTTCGCCGCTTGTCAGTTGATCGACGGACGACGCCCTGTTCGCCGCTATCATTGTAAAGCGTGTATTGCTGTAGTTCTAGTTCTCATTTTCCCGGCCACAAGTTCGGCCAAATAAACAGTTTCATTCTGCAAACGCCGACTGCTTTCTTCGTCGACGTCACGACCACGTGACATCTGGTGGAGGTGCTGCTCGTTCATGTTCCGGACGCCCCCGACAAGCCTTGAACCCAGCCCACGTCGCGAAGAAGACACCGACACCATCAGCGGCAGTCGAGCCAGCCGCAGACTGGAAGGACTACCCCCACAATACGGACCCCTACCGGACAAGACCAGGATCACAACGAAGAAGACAACAGCCACAATGACAACCGCTGTGGCGCCTACAACGGTCGTCATGCATCAACCGAGGGAGCCGCCGACATTCCACGGATCACCATACGAGGATCCAGAAAGCTGGCTGGAGGCATACGACCGAGTCTCCACGTTCAACAACTGGGACTGCGACGAGAAGCTACGCCATGTCTACTTCGCCCTTCAAGATAGCGCAAGGACCTGGTTCGAGAATCGAGAGTTCACGCTAACATCATGGGACCTCTTCCGCACCGGATTTCTCAACACCTTCACGAGCGTCATCCGGAAAGAAAGGGCTGAAACCCTTCTCGAGACCCGTGTACAGCTCCCCAATGAAAACGTCGGACTGTACACCGAAGAAATGACTCGACTATTCCGCCATGCCGATCCAGCCATGTCCGAAGAAAAGAAAGTTCGCTTCCTGTTGCGGGGAGTGAAGGAAGAACTCTTCGCCGGACTTGTGCGCAACCCGCCGAAGACGGTCTCGGAATTCCTTTCAGAGGCCACCACAATCGAAAAGGCACTAGAAATCCGCACTAGGCAGTACAACCGCCGCATTCCTACGACGACCTACGGGGAGGTTCAGGCGCTGCAGTCTGATGACCTGCGTGACACCATCAGAGCGATTGTGCGGGAAGAGCTGCGCAAACTGTTACCTTCGCCGCAGCATCAAGTGCATTCAATCGCCGACGTTGTCCGCGAGGAAGTCCGGCAATCGCTTGGAATTCCCGAAGCACCGCAGGCTCAGCCGGAAGCCATGAGCTATGCTGCTGCAGCCCGACGCAACGCCCCACCCCCTCGCCCACGTCAAGACGCCGCGTCGCCGCAGCAGTTCCGCCGCCAGGCACCGCCGCCACTACCACCGACGCCATACCGCCCGCCGACAGGACAACGCTGCGCCCCCGAAAGACCGACGTTTGGCGTGCCCCTGACAACCGGCCGCTCTGCTATCACTGCGGGGAAGCCGGCCACACATACCGCCGATGCCAGTATCGACAGATGGGGCTACGCGGATTCGCCGTTAACGCGCCGCGCCCGCAGCCAGGCGAACGGCCTCGCGACATCGACGACTACCTCACCGGAACACAGTGGGAAGAACGACGAGCTTCCCGCTCGCCGTCGCCCGGCCGCTACATGTCACCGCACCGCCGGCAGTACACTGGCCCAAACCGGGGCCGGTCGCCTAGCCCGTATCCGGAAAACTAAGGGCAGCAACCGATGGAGGTGCGGTTGCTGTACGACGAAATGCCGAAGATCCTCCGCGGCCGCCGACGACGACAACGCGACGAGACCTTCAGAACACGACGCAAACCGGACGGAGCCCTCACGACGAAACTTCGCGGCCCGAAGAAAACCTGACGACGCAACGTAGAAACAGCGGGACAAATCGACGAAGCCGTGATCCGACGCCACGACCTAACCGCAACGCAAGACGACGAACTAGCGACCTCGATGTCCTTATCGACGGCCACAGCATCGCAGCTCTCGTCGACACCGGAGCCCACTATTCCGTCGTCAGTGGGCCATTCGCCACCAATCTGAAGAAAGTAATGACCGCTTGGAGTGGACCCGAAATCCGGACAGCTGGAGGCCACCTGATAACACCGATTGGTGTCTGCACGGCGAGAGTCACCATCAATAACCACACTTATCCTGCGAGCTTTGTAATCCTACAAAACTGCTCCAGGGATGTGATACTCGGAATGGACTTCCTAAGTGACCACGGCGCCGTTATCGACCTGAGGTCTGAGTCGATAACACTAACCTCAGACAAAGCGCTCCCGCCCCACCCGACGCCAGGGAACCATGCACTGAATGTTATAGAAGAGCAGGTGACCGTTCCGCCGCGCTCCAGCGTCATTATTTCCGTCAGCACTGAAAAACCTGCAAACCTTGAAGGCGTAATCGATGGCGATCAGCAACTACTCCTGAATCGTCAAATTTGCGTCGCAAGAGGTATCGCCGAGCTGCATGACGGTAAAGCACAGGTACTGCTGACAAACTTCAGCCACGAATATAGGCACCTCAACATGGGTACGACGGTTGCCTACATCGACGAATGTGTAGCCGCCAGCGATGCTTTCGCCCTCATCGATGCTGCCGAACCTGCTTCGACGAATAGAGGTCCCGAACCGCATTTTGACGTCAACCCGAGCCTTCCGAAGGTCAAGCAAGACCAGCTCAAAACCCTGCTCGTGCAATACAAGCACTGTTTCTCGTCGTCCTCGCGGGTCCGACAAACGCCCCTTGCTAAGCACCGCATTATAACAGAAGAAAATTCTCGACCACTCCGACAAAGCCCCTACAGAGTTTCGACGCGAGAACGTGAGGCCATAAAGAAACAAGTCGACGAAATGCTACGTGACGATATCATCCAGCCTTCAAAGAGTCCGTGGGCGTGACCCGTGGTATTAGTGAAGAAGAAGGACGGGACACTGCGCTTCTGCGTTGATTATCGGCGCCTGAATAAAATCACGAAGAAGGACGTGTACCCCCTCCCACGGATAGACGACACCCTGGATCGACTTCACAACGCAACGTACTTTTCGTCGATGGACCTCAAGACCGGCTATTGGCAGATCGAAGTAGATGAAAGAGACCGAGAAAAGACCGCTTTTATAACACCCGACGGCCTCTTTGAGTTCAAGGTCATGCCTTTCGGTCTTTGCGCGGCACCTGCGACGTTCCAGCGCGTCATGGACACCGTACTGGCTGGATTGAAGTGGCAGACGTGCCTTGTGTATTTGGACGACGTCGTCGTGTTTTCCTCGACCTTCGACGAGCATCTCCGGCGGCTTGAGGCAGTACTTCAAGCAATCAAGACCTCTGGACTGACCCTGAAGCCAGAAAAGTGCCGATTCGCATACAACGAGCTCCTGTTTCTCGGTCATGTGATCAGCAAGTCTGGAGTGCGCCCAGACCCGCGGAAAACAGCGGCCATCGCCGACTTCGCGCCTCCCACCGACAAGAAGGCCGTCCGCCGATTTCTCGGCTTATGCGCCTATTACAGACGCTTCGTCAAAAACTTTTCACGCATCGCCGAACCACTCACGCTTCTCACGAAGACTAACGTGGAATTCAGGTGGGAAACGGAGCAAGTGCAAGCATTTGAGGAACTTAAACGACGCCTGCAGACGCCACCCATACTTGCGCATTTCGACGATTGCGCCGACACTGAAATACACCCCGACGCTAGCAGCGTAGGACTCGGTGCCGTCCTTGTGCAAAAGACTGACGGGCTTGAAAGGGTTATCAGTTATGCTAGCCGGTCACTATCCAAGGCAGAAGCCAACTATTCCACAACAGAAAGGGAATGCCTTGCCATAATCTGGGCTGCGTCAAAGTTTCGCCCCTACCTCTATGGCAGGCCCTTCAAAGTTGTCAGTGACCATCACGCCTTATGCTGGCTAGCTAACTTGAAGGACCCTTCAGGTCGTCTCGCACGATGGAGTTTGAGGCTTCAAGAATTCGACATTACCGTCGTGTACAAGTCCGGACGAAAACACTCTGACGCCGACTGCCTCTCTCGTGCCCCCGTCGACGCGCCGCCGCAAGACGACGATGATGACTGCTTCCTCGGAACTATAAGTGCCGACGACTTCGCCGAAAGGCAACGAGCCGACGCGGAACTGGGGGGCCTTATGGAGTACCTCGAGTGCAAGACCGCCGTTGTTCCGAAGGTATTCAAGCGAGGACTATCGTCGTTTTTCTTACGGAACGGCGTTCTCCTGAAAAAGAACTTCTCGCCACTTCGAACGGACTACCTTCTTGTCGTGCCCTCATCATTGCGACCAGAAGTCCTCCAGGCCCTACACGACGACCCGACGGCTGGACACCTCGGTGTTTCCCGCACCCTCGCCAGAATACAGGAAAAGTACTACTGGCCACGCCTTGCTGCCGACGTCGCCCACTACGTCAAGACTTGCCGAGATTGCCAGCGACGGAAGACACCGCCGACTAGGCCAGCGGGACTTCTGCAGCCAATCGAACCACCTCACCGGCCGTTCCAGCAAATCGGGATGGACCTACTGGGGCCGTTCCCGACGTCGACTTCCGGCAAGAAGTGGATCGTCGTAGCAACTGACTACCTCACCCGCTACGCCGAGACAAAGGCATTGCCCAAAGGAAGTGCCGCCGAGGTAGCCAAGTTCTTCGTGGAGAACATCGTCTTGCGTCATGGCGCCCCAGAGGTCCTCATCACAGACAGAGGTACCGCCTTTACAGCGGACCTAACTCAGGCGATCTTAAAATACAGCGAGGCGAGCCACCGCCGCACCACCGCCTACCACCCGCAGACCAATGGCCTCACCGAGCGTCTAAATAAGACCATCGCCGACATGCTCGCCATGTACGTCGACGTTGAGCACAAGACGTGGGACGCCGTCCTTCCGTACGTGACCTTCGCTTACAACACGGCCGTCCAAGAAACGACGCAGATGACGCCGTACAAGTTGGTCTACGGAAGGAGCCCGGCGACGACGCTCGACGCCATGCTACCCAACGTCACCGACGAAGAAAATGTCGACGCCGCCGCTTACTTACAACGTGCCCAAGAAGCTCGACAGCTGGCCCGCCTGCGCATCAAGACCCAGCAGCACACCGACAGCCGTCGCTACAATCTTCGACGACGCTTCGTCGAGTACCAGCCCGGCGACCGTGTCTGGGTCTGGACGCCAATACGACGACGCGGACTAAGCGAGAAGCTTCTTCGACGATACTTCGGACCGTACAGGGTACTTCGACGTCTCGGCGCACTCGACTACGAGGTTGTCCCCGACGGCATCACGAACTCTCAGAGGCGCCGAGCTCGACCCGAGGTCGTGCATGTGGTGCGCCTTAAACCGTACTATGCTCGTTAACGCACCTGAGGACTCTAATGTTTGCTTTCTTTATTAGTTTTCTTTAGTATTGCATGTATTCATGTTCTGTTTTTAAGCATCGGGACGATGCTTTTTCAGAGGGGGGCATTGCCGCAAGTCTTATACTTCATGAGTTGAAGCTTCACCCACAAAGACTGCGGGCAACGCGCTGCGCAGGCCTCGCCGTGATGTGTAGGAAGCTTCGCGATTGTTTTGGAACAATCCGTTAAGATTGCGCGCCGCACGAGAATGTTCCAGCTTTGTCGAGAGATAACGCCGCCAACAGCGATATCGCTGGAAAGTTCGATAGCACCTGTATAAAAGCCGACGCACTTCGCCGCTTGTCAGTTGATCGACGGACGACGCCCTGTTCGCCGCTATCATTGTAAAGCGTGTATTGCTGTAGTTCTAGTTCTCATTTTCCCGGCCACAAGTTCGGCCAAATAAACAGTTTCATTCTGCAAACGCCGACTGCTTTCTTCGTCGACGTCACGACCACGTGACAATATACATATATTTGTGCCATTCTAAATGGGGTAATAGGTAACCGATCCTAACATTGATGAACAGTCACATTTGCAAAGCATTTACAAAAGTGACAATTGAATCGGCTTACACTGGTCACTCCCATGTTCAGCATGTGCACTTTGTGGCCTCTCCACTTCCACTGGTTGATCTGAAAGCATAAATGTATAATAGATTAGCATTACAGGATAGTCTCAGGGGTCAGAATTTTATGGTGATCAAAAATGTAACTGTGAAAGCACTTGGTTTTCTGAATGGTTTAGATTCTCTGTAGTTTTAGTTCCATATATGTGTCATGCATGTGGGTGCAACTGCAAGCATTGTTTACAGTTAATTTAGGCAGTGCAGGCTACATTCCACAAACCAAGTTATTTGTATAATTGACCTAAGATAAAAGTGCATTGTGGTATACACCTGCATCAACAGAGCGGCTATCACGATCACTGCATGACGAACTCGAACGAGACAGTAAGCCTGAAATAACAGAAAGCGTTCAATGAGTAAAAAAGGAGCATTCTTTATAGTTTTGAATTTTAAACAACGTTACATAGACCATGACTCAAAAATTATTTTGCACAGAGGATAGTTTGCACACAAATAGCGGCTGCATAGTTATGCAGAAACATAAAACATACCTGTCCTTGGTAAATTTCTCGCACTGCTTGCCGCTCCACACGACGTTTGACTTGAGGCCACGACGCCTAAGAAGTAAAATGCATATCACACATTCCATCAAATGCCAGTGAGCAGTCAACAATCAGATCTTGTGCATTTATATGTTTGCACCTTTATCACAGCTCTCTGATGACTGAAGTAATTTGTGAGATAAAACTTACTGATTTTTTCTAGGCCATTCAGCTATGATTGCGTTGCTCCAGCAAGGACATAACTATTTCTACTTCCATTATATTTGCTAGTAACACATTCTACATGGAATGTTTTAGGGAAGGTAAGTGCCTATCATAAAAGCCTCATATCAGTGCATTTCACCACAAAGAAATTGCAAAGAGCTATGACCAATGCACAAGAAGCCATGAAAGAGATCTGGCATAGGTGTATCTGGTAAGCAATGATGATAAATTCAAATTACATTGAGGAAAATCTTTTGGAATTGCAGGGAGTGTTGCTGGATCTTTCCTAGTAGTCGCTGCTTTTTCTGTCCCGCTGGCATCTGAATCAGAGTCTGTCCATTTCTGCGGTGGCCTTCGGCATCGCTTCCTTGGAAGCACTTCAGGGTCACTACCCAGGTCCGAGTGGAACTGGCTACGATTCAGGTGTTTTCGTGCATGATCATAGGTACCTGTACACGAAGGAATGACAAATATTCATATGCTTTGCATGAGAAACCAGCTTGCTGAAACATGTACGTACCAAACAGTCCTTTCAGGGAAATTTCGAAGCATTTCCAAGACTCCTGGGGGAAGTTTGTTTCTTTACCATTCTGCTGGCTTTTTCGGCCTTTACGTGGTCAGGCCAACGGCACTGTGTATTCGACACCCATGACCCCGGCACTATTTCAACTTCTTTTGTTGCCAAAAATTCAACAATGGCGTAGCTCATCTAAGGTAGAAAGCAATAAAACGCACTATCAACAACAGGTTCACTTTCATACGTCAAATAGTATACATGGACCAAAATATTTTCGTCTAATAATCTGGCAGTAAATTGTATGCAAGAATTTTAAACACAAGTGGACTTTTCAATGAACAAGCAAACTAAGGTTTATCCTAATTTAGAGGAACTGAGACAAACCTTGTATTACTATCTATACAGAAGAGTGTAGACCGCCCACATTATAAATTTAAGCTACATAACAAACTAGAGGTGGACATATTGTATATGCCCTAAAAGCTCACGCGGAAAATATTTAACTCAGTTTCAGACTTCACAATCAAGCATTTGAAAAACAATGTAAACATTAGAATCTTTATAAAAAACACCAACCTGAGGCACTTATTCACTCTAAAAAAAATATCGGCAACAGATGGCTCATTTAAGAGGTATCAATTTTGCATCAACACATTTTTCATTTTTTCGCATCAAACGTACGGCAACGTCTCAAGAGCCTAGAAACATGGTGGTATGTGCGAGTGTGCCCTGAAAAAGTAATGGCATCTTTTTAAAAGCGAATTTCAGTTCCTACTGTATTCGGATACCATGACGAAGTATGACCTTCTCGTCATGTGAAGGAAAGAAGCGTTAATTTTAAGGGCTCGTTTTTTCTTTGTTATACACAACATTAATGAGCACTCACAGACAATAATGCCAAGGAACCCTGGGGGATGTTATTAGTAGTAAATGTAAGGTAACTGTGAAGAAAGAAAAGGGGACGAAAAGATAACTTGCCGCGGGCAGGGACCGAACCTGCAACCTTCTAATAGCACGTTCGATGCTCTACCTACTGAGCTACCGCGGTGGCCATCCCCCCGTCCACTTTATAGGGTATATATGTACATTAAACGTGGGAGCGTCAGTCAGCGCCGCCAATAACCATGACGGCGAGTGTGGACCACTCTTTTTCTGCCTGTTGGCGTCACGTAGCACGTGAACTTATTACGAGCTGGCAGCTGACAGCTGGCATGTGCTCACACAAGATATAGTGACATTTCCACGGCCGCTTTGCTACGCGGCTTCGTTCGTGACGCATAAGTGGCCATTATTAACGTTTTGGTACCTGATGTAATCACAATCAGCCATCCTGGTGCATGAAGTCACAAGAATTAATACTGTAGCCTGATACCATGGCACTGTCGACACTGGTAGGCATGCCATGCAAAAAGAGACTTTAACGTGAAAGTAAAAGATCTTATGAACAATTTCTGAACTTCACACTTGTCCAGAGCCGTCTCTATAGAAAAGATTTGTATGGCAGGGTAAACTCAGCTGCAAAAATTGGTGTCAGTGCCCCTCTAACATTCGCCGTCAGAAGTTTTATCTGCAATATGTAAAATATCCTCCCAACAATGCTGGTCATGAAGACACAGTGAACAAACTATTGCAAATACATATGTGAGCAAAGGATAATGCTCATGTTAAACAGGAGACAACCTTGGCATGAAATCTAAAACTCAAGTGCATAGCTTACACTGGGCTATCAAAACACGACACCACAGTTGCACTTTCCACGCTTTGTATACACAGGCCTTTTTTCGCAGCTTCCAATTATTGATGCTCACTATTCGCATGGGCCCGCTGTTCCAAAATCTACTAATGATTAATTTGGCATAGACAGCTCACAACAACAAGGCCTAATATACTTAACACAACAAGTTGACGTGCTAATAACTTGAACAAAACAACACAAGAAATACGACGGGACGCAGCGCTTTTTCACTGACCATCAGTTCACCGTAGCGCTCTCAAATGAACATCCGTTGAGAGTAGCACTGTGTCCTGTGGTTTTAAACAGCGATGCTGTTTAGCAAATCGTTCCTCGTTCACCCCAGACCAAAAAAATGATCATCATAAACGGGTATGCACCACAGAAATTGGGTAAATGCCACTACTCACCACTGCTCCACTAAAAATGAAGAAAACTATCATCATCAAATGGGTATGTGCCACTGTGCGCCCTATCAGAAAACTATCATCACAAACGGGTATGTGCCACAGAAACTGGGTAAATCCCACTACACATAACTTCAACTAGAAAGGAAGAACGCAACAGTAAGACCAACAAATGGCTGCGAAGCAACGGCGGCAAGCTGAAGACCTAGAGCGCGTTCAAAGAGAGAATACTACGAAACGGGAAAGGCAATGATAGCTGCAAGAAGACCCTGAAGCGATGGAAGGCCTACGCCAATGACAACGTGCCTGTAGATCTATGAGAGGCGCGAACACTTGGTTTCAGCAGAAGTTTCTGTCTCTGGAGTTTGTACATCCCTGTCATGTCTGTGACTGTCTGTGCTTTAACTCGAACCTCTCTGCACTGAGAATCAACGTAGAAACAGTCTAGCATCACCTAGCTACGACCTAGAAGCAACCTAGAAACAACCTGCATCTCCTAGCTAAGGCCTAGAAGGCTAGAAGCAACCAGATTAGTCTTCAGAATCACCCCGTTTCGCTGTTTCAGGCTTACATGGCTTAATGCAAGCTTTGCCTGATTTTTTCTTGTGGTGTCATGAGGCACTAGAAGTTACTATGCCTGATATATTTTATAGTTTACATTTTTCCAATAAGGCTGAAGGTATCCTGCAGGTATATGAGCTTGCATACCAAGTATGCACACATTGTGATTGGACCAGCACTGTACCATTATCAACTATTTTAGAGAACTTGCAACAATGTGTCGTGGCTGCCAACAGCAAGATCACTTACCTCATTAAAAAGACATCATCCCTCCCAATGTTTCCTCACATTGCCTGTGTGCCTATAACTTTGACTAGATAAGGGCACTTCTCTTCACTGTCGAATGTCACTCCATGGCATGAAGAAGCTGAAGCAGCCATAAAGAAGCTGAAGCAGCCACAAGGATTCTAATTTAGGTAGATCCACAGGCATCATGATGCTCCCATTATTTGTGCACCAAAGCACTTGAACACAACTTCACAAACTGACAGAATGACAAGTTTGGAGAAACCCTAACAAACAGTATGCCCTTCTGGCATAGCAACATGCTGCGCTTTCCATGGCATTATGACCATTTTCTGAATTTCACTTATGGGCCATACTTTGAGTGCTGAAAGGTCTGACACAACAAAAATTCTAAGTCTTGAGGACTCGAAAGGCTGTTTATACAAGTCTTCCTTGTGAAGAAATTCTTGGCCAATAATACACAATTGATCTGTAGATCTCACAGTGGCAATATTCTTAACAAGAATTATGTGCTCGCCTTGCATGAAGCGACTGTCCTTCTCGTCCAAGCTCAGCACAAAATTGTCAAATCTCAGACTTTTATAGCATGGAAGGCAGCATGAAGGCAGAAGGGGGGCACTGTCATGGGAGTAACAAGCTGACCTGGTATCTTCTGTGGGCACTCTTTGGAAGTACTTGATTGCACCTCTGCTATTCTGTTTCCAAGTTGTTGGAGTGGCTTTCCATGCCTATGAAGGTGCTTCTTAATTTGTCTCATATTATTTTCGAAGGGGAAAGCACTGAAGCAATCAAGAGCACCATGATGTTTTACATCACCTGGCAAGTGTAACAAATAATGAACATTGAAAGACATATGCTCTTCTCCATACAAACTTGCAAAATCTGCCACAAAATGCTTCAGTAATTCCCCTGCATAGTCAGCATGATGAATGCATAGCTGTTTATTAACCAAAATTGAGAGTGCAGCATGAAGAAGCAAGAAATTTTGGTAGAGGTCATCTGCAAGAACGAGGTTGAGGAGAAGTGGTCCTGTGTAGAACAACAAGAGTCTGAATTCCACAGCCTTCCAACGATCCAATTCGTCGAGGCCCCTCGGCTTACGTGCAAATTCACGAGGAATGTGAGGCCGCATGGCATTGCTTTGTTCATGGAAATTACGGCGCTGAAGTGGCCCAAGACGAACATGTAAAGGACCTGTAACCCAGAGGGAGAGCAACTTCCTGACAACACCTAGAAGGACCACATGCATGTAGTCCAATGGCACATCACGCACTGAATCAAGAGGTAACTCGAGAAGAATGGATTTTCCTCTGCGATGTTCAAGATCATGCTGCTGCCTGAAGCTGACATTTGTACGAAGGGGGCAGTTTGGATCAAGGAATACAACTTTGCCTCCTATGTATGCACCCTCAACCGTGCATTTCGGACAGCCACTGTACCCAGTGTGACATTTTGTCATCATTATGAATGACCGTGCTGGCGCGTCACAAACAACCGCCTTCAATTTGACCTCAATTTGTTGATCGCCGACTGTGAGACCATGAGACATCAAATGCTGGAGCTCATCAACAAAAGGTCGCAAGAAGTCATTCGAAGAATGTGGCTTTGATGGCCCTGCAAATGCTCCAATAACAAATGGCGCAGTGCGACCATCCCCACAAAAGCTAGCCTGGCATTGTATGGGCCATAGCTGCATCTTGGAACTTTTCGAAAGTGGCAAACCATCTACATTTACTGTGAGAAAAACAACACGTACATCTTGAATGTTTTTCACAAACTTCAATGAATGTGCTAGACCGGCGGCAAGACCGAAATGACAATATTCACCAGGGCTCAGAGCCATTGCGGCGTACGTATTTTTTTCTCGTCGTGTAGTTTTCAGGAGTGTACGCGCGTCATCTGGGATATCGAGTGCATGAAGGCCGCCTTGACGTTTGAGCAGCTTAAGCAAGTCTGTTAGCGCATTTCTCCTTATATTATTCTCCAGTGCCCACCTTCTAAGGCTCTCTTGAAAAGTCTCTTTTGAAGCAACTTCAACTTCTGAAATTGAGCGCTGAATGTCCTGACAGTGGGGATTTGACTGGCAGGTAGTACGTGACGAACTACTCGCTGACCGCACCGAATTATCTAGGTCAGAAAAAATTGTGCCTTCAGAAATGCTTTGTGCTTCAAGTGCAGCTTCCTCGAGTTCAGTGGTGCGCACAGTGTCCGGCACTTCGCGAACAGCACCGCAGACAGAAACAGCGTTTGCATTGTTTCGCGAGCACTCCGGCACAACACGCAGTGGGTAAATTAGCTGAAGCACTCTTCTCGTCTCCCGCGACGCCTTCTCTACAATACTTTCTTCGCGAGTGCTCTTCATAGTGCTCATACAAAACGAAATTGTCTATGAAGGCTTGCACATCTTCCAGTAAATTACAAGCTTTCCTCACCTTTGCAGTCCAGTTCGTGTAGGAGAGCGCGCGTCCGTTAATCTGAAAAATCGCGGCGCGGTGCTTTCGCCCTTTTGCTGCTTTTGCGTCGTTGATAACTAAAAACATGGCGGCAATGACGTAACTTTTTTCACCATGGCTACGCTGCAGCCTGTGAGTTGTTTAAGATGTATAAAATATATAACTAAAATACAGTTGAAACCCGCAATAACGAAATCGGCGGGGAAAGCACAAAATTTCGCTCTTGCGGGAATTTCGTTGGCGCGAGAATGCGGCAGAAAAGACATGGAATTTACAAAAAACACATTTTATTTCCAAAAGTCAGTAAGTTTGCTTTGGCGGGCCTTACCATGCAGCAATTTCATGCCTCTTGATCGGGAATCTCGTTTGCCACGGCACAACGTTCGCCCCATGCACTTGTCAGCGACGGCGGCACTGCGCTGTCACCAGTACCGTCATCAAGTGCGCCTACAGGCGAACCTTCGTCCGGCTCCACTGGATCAGCGCGGAATCGTGGACAGCGAGCTGCACGCAACGCCGAATTCTTCGGCGATGTCCATTTTTTTCCTGCCCTTTTCCACATCACTGATGATTGCAGCGCTATCTTCCAGCGTGATGAACTTCCGCTTTTTCGTTGGAGGCGGCATCTTCGCAGGCCGCGAAATCGGACGAAGCAATCGCAACACACAGTTCACGTTGCACCAAGCGACCAAGCACATGAAAGAATGAGGGACTGCGGTATGAATTTCTTTCGCAGTCGTGAGTTACGAAATGCATTGACTCCTATGGACGTTCGCCGGTGCTCCGAAAATATTTCGTTGCGGTGAGAATTTCGTTCCCTCGGGATTTCGTTATCGTGGGTTTCGACTGTAGTAACTTCTACAGAATATGATGATATATGTTTTCCCAAGTTTGTTGCAAAACTGTGTTCCGAAACCCGAACATATATACCCATGGCCAATTTTGCTGGGTGGTGATGATGATGATGCTGTGGCCATACTTTTTGCAACGGGCTGTTGTCGATAGACTCCAGGCAAAGATAATGAAAAAAAAGTAATAGAGAAAAAGGAAAAAAAACAACAGGAAAGCAGAAAACAAAGGCTTGCAGGTTGTCGCGTCATCTGGGAGCAGTAATACAAAACACTGAAATGCGCGCCGCGCCTACGGTCACTTCTTGCAAGCCGCACGTAGCGCTGGTCGTGGCGCTAGCGTCCTCGCGAGCGTTTATATTTTATTTTATTTTACTTTTGGTCAACAGATGACGCAACCATCAGCAGACCCTTCCCCCCCCCCCGCGATTTCGGCCAATGGCGTGTCCGAATTTTGATACATGGGGCCTTTGAAGCAGCTTGAAATTTACATTTTTCTATTTTTCTTTAGCGATGAGGCGCTTAAATTGTGGGCGTTGTCTTGTTTTTCTTGCCGAAACGGGTAATTTTGCAACGAAAAATTTTGCGAATTCACAATCCACAATCGAGGCATTAATGATATGTTCCCAGCAGATTCCCACCAATGTTCCCAGCAGTCTTCTCTTGCACCAAACACGCAGTTTATCTTGCACCAAACACACAGTGCTAAAAATGTTAATAATCACAAAGGCGATATGTCCCTTGAATGTCCCGCTGTTGTCCAAATCATGACGTCCACATGAAATCCACTGTAGAGATCCTTAGGATGTTCGAGAAAGAAAATAAAAGCGGACGTCAAAAACAACCGAAATGCAACGGCCCTAGGTTATCCTGGGGATACCCGGCTCTGGACGTGGACGTCCGGCTATAATTCGGATGTCCATCAGATTTTCGTGGCCCATTGGGTCTTGCCGGATGGTCCTTCGAAGTGCACAGACTTCAGTATACCTTGTTGTTTCACCGTTTTGAAGACGATATACGGACCTGTAAAAGCATTCTTCGAATGATCAAGACCTTTCCGCACTAGTACCATGTCTCCGGGTTGTAATTGGGCATGCGAGTCGCATGCCGCAAGTCGTAGTACTTCTTCATTGAACTTTTACATTTGTTGGTTTCCTCCATCGTCTTCTTGCGTTCAGGAATATGAATCTTCCCTACTATGCCAA
This sequence comes from Rhipicephalus sanguineus, assembly GCF_013339695.2. NCBI lineage: Eukaryota > Metazoa > Arthropoda > Arachnida > Ixodida > Ixodidae > Rhipicephalus > Rhipicephalus sanguineus. Next base: position 191,051 of record NC_051179.1, on the reverse strand, counting down.
GTTCGTAATCTGCTGGTAGCCATGTCGTCTTCTGAAAGGTAGCAAACTGAGGGCTACAGCCAAGTCCAGCGTGTGAGATTGGTTGTGATGCCTCAGCGCTGCCTCAAGGGCACACTTCCATCCTCCACGGAAGTCATCGTATATGGAAATAAATGTCTTCAATTCACGGATGAGGCGTTCCGCGAGAGCATTTCCTTCGGTGTGGTACGGTGCAGCGAATCCTAAGGTGATACCTTTTTCCTCTGCCCACCGTCGTAGCCTCTCACTGCGGAATGCAGGTCCATTATCAGATACAGTTACCTTGGTGTGCCTAAATGCCTGTCTTTCTATTAATGACATTACACTGTTCGCATCTTCGGGTTTTGCCGCAGCCATACGTGTGCACTGGTCAACAGTCACTAGAAAGGACTGAGTTCGGCGTACACCCTCCCCTTTCTTTTTGAGCTCAGCAAAATCTAGGTGGACAACTTCGAATGGCACATCTGAATATGAAGGAATCACCATCTGGTTTCCTTTGGGGCGGAACTTCGCTTTCATCGTCTGGCATTGGTGACAGGTTCTTACGTAATTTTCTACATCGGCCCTCATGTTCTTCCAAGCAAAACGTTTCTGAATTTTCCAGTACGTCCGCCAAAAGCCGTCATGGCCACCTGAGTGTGGACTGTCGTCATAGAGCCTCAATATTTTTGATATGCAGCTTTGAGGCACAACAACCTTTCCGTTCATCAATTCTAAATCTTCGGTGTCTTCCCATAAACTTGCAACGTGCGCCTCTTGATAGTCAGTCGTTTGCGCTATGTGCAATCTTGATAAGGCGTCCGCGTCAGGCAGTTTGTGACCGGGTCTGTGGCTGACATCAAACGTGAACTGCTGAGTTTTGCTGATCGACCTTGCTACTCTGCCCTTCGGTTGTGTAAGGCTCAGAAGGTGCGTCAATGCTTGATTGTCTGTGAAAAGTTTAAACTGACGGCCTTCCAAATAACATTTGAAGTGCCGCAACGCCAGCACCACTGCTAAGGCCTCCTTTTCCGTGGTCGTGTAGTTTACTTCAGCTCTTGAAAATGTGTAGAAATAATAACCGATGACCTTCAACTGGTGGCTTCGGTCTTGGGTTATGTCTCTTTGGTATAACACTGCTCCTGCTCCGTAATTGGACGCATCGGTACAGAGCTCGAATGGTTTGGTGAAATCGGGTAATATGAGGATTGGGTCTGAAGATATGGCACGCACCAGTTCCCACCAGTTCGCACTCATCGCTCCACACGAAAGGGACTTCCTTTTGAGTTAGTCTTGTAAGGCACCTGGATATTGCTGCAAAATCTTTGACGAATACCCTAAAATGTCCGGCTAGCCCTAAGAAGACGCGCAATGAGTGGACATCGCAGGGTTTCTGCATTTCCTTGATGCGTTGGACGGACTGTCCCTTTGTGGTCTTTGTGGAGCCATCGAGGACTCTGCCAAGAAACACTACTTTTCTGTGGAAGAATTCACTTTTCGTCTTATTTATTTTCAGGTGTGAATTGCTCAGTGCCTTTAGTACCTGAGACAAGTGGGAACAATGCTCTTCCTCCGTACGAGAATAAATGACGATATCATCGACATAAACATTGCAGAAGTCTCCTATTAAATCTTTAGGTACAGTGTTCATCATGCGCTGAAACCAAATGCCTGAATTCTTCCAACCGAATGGCAGGCGGTTGTATTCATATACATCAAATGGCGTTATAAATGCCGTGTACTTCGACTCTTCCTGCCAGTAACCTTTGCACAAGTCGATTCGGGAGAACCATTTGCAGCCTCCGGTGTCGTTAATGATGTCCTCAACAAAGCGCATAAGATATGGATATAGCTCTGTTTGGGCGTTTGTTTGCCGGTAATTGGTACAGAGTCGCAGTAAACCATCTTCTTCAGGGACAATAGTTATAGGCGAGGCAAACGGTGACGTCGATGGCCTTATGATTCCAGCGTTTAGCATTTGTTGCAGTTCTTGCTTCAGCCATGTCTTTTTTTCATGGGATAACCTATAGCCTCTTTTTCGCACAATAGTCGTGTCACGAAGTTCGAAATGTACTTCGGGCTCGAAAGCTGCAGGTGGATATGCGTCCAAGCATACAAGCTCCGGAAAAACAGTCCATACATCACGAGCGCACTTGACAGTTCTCATCTGCGTCGGTGTCTGGATAGATGAAACCATGGAACCTAGAGTGACTTCATCTTTCCAAGAAATGTTCATTTTTAGTTTCTTCATGTCGGGTCTTGACAGTATAAACAAACATTCGACATCACGCATGACCAGTTCTATCGTGAAGTCTTCCCCAACCAAATGTACATTAGCTCTAGTCCAGGTATGCAGTGTACGAGATGAGCCATCATAGCTCCTAACTGTTATCGTTTTACCTCGTGCATCTCCTCTATAAAACTTCTTGTTGGGCTAGTTGGTTATTCGACATAGTGTAGGATGATCAGCGCAACCTTGACTCCCGCAAACACTCACACAAACACTCACTCATCCACCCGAGGAACACACACGACACTCAGCGCTGAGTGTCGTGTGTGTTCCTCGGGTGGATGAGTGAGTGTTTGCGGGAGTCAAGGTTGCGCTGATCATCCTACAGCATCTCCTCTGGCTTCACCATGATTTTATTGATCAGGCTTACTGAAGCTCCTGTGTCAACTAATGCATTTACTTTTCTTCCATTTATAATCAGTGCAGTTTGTAAAACATTTGACAGAATCAAGTAGACAGCCTCATTTTGGTAACACGGGTGGGGCTGTACACCCACGTTTATTAGTTTTTTGTCTCCTGGGGGTCTCCGTTCCTAGGCCGATAGTATGAAGCGGTACTTGTTGGGGCTGTTGTCACTGCTGGCGCTGCATTATCTGCTGGAACTCTCACGGAATGCGTCCAGTTATGCTGTGCAGCGTGCCCAGACGTCTCATGGCAAACGTCCTTAAGACACCCTAATAATTCTTCAACAGTCTTGGGCGATCTTATTTGCACTTGCTTTTGACATTCCTTCGTCATACCATGGATGACTAAAGGTACAATAGATAATTCAGGCAGCTCAGGGTCTGCTAACTGCAACAGCCGTCTCTTCTCATAGAAGTAATGAATTAGTGATCCTGAACGTTGCTTAAAAAATATAGCCCTGTCCCACCGGTCGACAGGGTTTTGGTCAAAAGCCGAGATGAAACTTGCTGTCCACTGATCCCAGGAATCGTCCGATGGTCTAATATTCGGAGCTCGTACCATTTCTTGACATTGTGCATGAGGAACAACCTCATATTCTGCACTTTGTCTTGTGACGTCGTCCACCTACTCTTCTCACAAGCGTTCGAAGAATTTTAGCCAAGTAGTTGCTGACGAGGACGCCCCATCGAACATGTCCAGCTTGACTAAATTATTTTTGGGACCGGTGTTAGCGCGTAGTGTCTCGGATAGCACAGAAATTAATCGTCCATGTTGCTCAGTTTGTAATGCCTGCACTTGGAACATCTGCTCCATAAGCACCGCAATGTGCTGGTTTGTGCCAGTTGAAAACGGCTCGGCACGTGTTAGCTCCCTGAAGTGCTTTTCATAGTCGGACATATTGATATTGATTTTCCACGTACCTCGGCTGATGAGGTCCGCCTCGCTGACATTCGCCTTGCTTGCGATGAACTGTAGCAGGCTTGGTGACGTCGCTGACTCCTGGAGTTCGACTTGTTGCTCGTCTTCAGCTTTGTAGGACGTGACGTACGGTTGTCCCGCAGCAGTAGTACCAACTCTTACTTCTATCTACATCCTGTCGGTCTGCGCCAAATATAAAATAGGGATCCGAGACTGATAAACTGTTGCTGTTGTTAACTGTTTAATTTCGACATTCGATCTTCTTCGTTTTCTCTTGTCGCTACTGCTCCTCTTCGTCTTCTGTTCGGGACAATACAATTTATTTGAATGGCATCACATGTCGTTCATATCCATAAAACTTCGAACAACATAATTCAACCGACGGAGCAGGCTTGGCGACTGAACATGCGCAGCACGCTGTATACAAGTGCGCTACTTGTATACAGTGAACCCGAAGCCAAAACGCTGCAGGCCGTGATCGAAACCGGGCCGGAAAGTCGTTGTGAGTGCACCATGCACAGTCATAGAACAGTCATGACAAGAAGTCCACGCCACACAAGCAGATATACAAATTGGTGGCCAGCGGATGACACCACGAGCGATCGACACTGAACGGGATCCTGACGGCAACTCCGCTCAATTTCGCGAAGCATTTTGCTTGCACATTCAGCGCAAATTGTATTATATAAACGTGCCTACTTCTGTTTCAATAACATGAGCAGGACAGACCGGCCGGCAGCATCGAGCAGACGTCGGCAGCGTCGAGCGTTACAGAAGACTGTAACGAGGAAGGCACGAGATCGGCGTCGGAACACCACCATTTTGTTCCACTTGCGTACTTTTCCGAGCTACCACCCGTTTGTTCGGGTCACCCAATAAACCTCTTTACATTTGGTGGAGGTGCGGGGTACCCACATCGCCTGAACCCTGGAACTACGATCCCGCACATTGCAGCCGACCATGCAAGTCGACGCTACCCAACAGGCACCAACTCACGCGGCCGCCGTTTGCCCCGGCCCGGTTCGCCAGCGAGATCCCCCGATATTTGCGGGCATGGGAGATCAGGACGTCGAGGACTGGCTGTCGTCCATCGAAAAATATTAGAAGTGAGAGAGCTGGCCGACGCCTTTAAGTGCGCCCGTCGCGCTCGTAGCGCCATCTCGCTGGTAATGAAGAAACGCTTATAAGCGCCTGCTTTCTCGGAGGACTGCAAACGGTAAAGGGTGCGTATGTAACGCACGCCCTTAGCTAGCTGATTGATCTGCGCTTTGTGGAGTAGTGCTTCGCGTACCGCGCTGCGGAGTGAGAGGTCGCTGGTTCGATTCCGCGCTTCGGAAGCATTTTTCTGATTTATTTTTCTTTGGGATTTTGATGTATTTATACATACTTATACATATACGCAGCATGACGGTGGCGACGGCAAAAACCAGCCGAGACTGTCCATATAATTGCTATCGCGATAAAAGTTAGTGGACCCAACAGGTGGGATGACGCTGCTAAATTAAGCATCGTGAACTTTTACCGGGCTAACGTGGCGAAGCCATGGTGTACTAACCACGAGTCCGAATTCGAGAACTGGTCCGCGTTCAAGGGGGCAATATCCGTAGTTTGCGGTCGCCCTGCCGTGTGGAAGTTACGCGCCGAACAACGGCTGCGTCCTCGGGCACAAGAACCAGGTGAAACTTTTACCGCCTACATCGAAGACATAATCGATCTCTGCAGGCGCGTCGATGCCTCAATGAGCGAAAGTGCGAAGATACAGCACATTATGTAGGGTGTCGACGACGATGTTTTTAATACTCTTTGCGAAGTCTCTTGGTACGGTGTCCGAAGTGGTAACCCTATGCCAGAGCTACGACGAATTGAGAAGGCAACGAGCTCTCACCCGACGTTCCTCTCAGGCTAACCAACCGCTCGCTGCACTGGACGTCATCCCTGACCATTCATACCCTCTCGCACAAATGAAAGACTTTGTGCGTGAGGAGGTGGCACGTCAGCTTTCACTCCTGCCGTTTGCTCAGCGCCAAGAGTTCCCACAGCACCAGCAACTGCGGCAACCGACACCGTTGGCTCCCGTGCTCCGACACATCATTCAAGAACAGATTTCGGAAGCCCTGCCGGTACCCATCATTCAACAGCACCCTGTCGCCGCACCTCTTACTAATGCTGAGGCAGTAAAGCGGCAGCATCTACAACAGCAACAGCCCCCACCGTTCGATGGAGTGTCACATGTCGTAGCCTCGACTTCTCCACCTGTCACATGGGGTGCTTCTATCGCTGCAAATCCCTGGCGAACGCGCGATAACCGGCCGATCTGTTTTGCATGTGGCGGCCCTGGCCATGTCGCCCGACACTGCCGACGTCGAGTGCCGGGATACACAGACACCCGTTCACAGAACAACTGCATGGATCGGCCCCGCTCTTGCTTTGACAGTTCGGATCCTCACTCAAGCACGTCTGCACGTGAATATCCAGAACCTACGTCTCGTCGCGCACATTTACCCCGTCGCCACTCCGTGTCACCCATGCGTCGTCGACCAGCACCGGAAAATGAGGGAAACTAGCCGCCGCAGTTCAGGAGGCAAGAACTGCGCTGTCAAAATGCTCAAGTCCTCTAACTTTGCCGTCGAATATTGTTGAAGTTTTTGTAGAAGGCGCCCATACATACGCTCTTGTCAATACCGGTGCTGCCGTTTCCGTTATAGACGCTAAACTTTGCCGCAAGCTTCCAAGAGTGACCACGCCTCTTGATGCGATGTCCTTACGTACAGCGAATGGAGAACCTGTTCGGTCTATAGCCGCCTGCACTGCCCGACTCATCATCGCGGAGGATGAGTCGGGCAGTGCAGGCGGAGGATTAAGGGCACCTTGTTGAGTTTATCGTCCTTTCCTCCTGTTCTCACGACATCATATATAGCTCGGATTTTCTATCGCGCAATCAGGCTGTTATCGATTGTGCCAGATTTGAACTCTTCCCCTTGTACGACCAGCCCTACGGCCACACTGATGAAGCTGCACACAAACTAGTCGTCCAAGAAGACACCGAAATTCCCCCGACAGCAGCTGTTTTGCTCCCTGTGTTTTGCAACGGCGTGTATGCTGGAGCTGCATTCTTTGAACCATCGAGCCTCTTGATTAGTCGGAAACCACTTCTCCTGCCTTATTCGACAATTTCAATTTCGAATGGAACCAGTGCTCTCTGCCTCACTAATCCCCTTCCGTATCCCATCAACATGTTTAAGGGCGTGCAGCCCATTGATAAGGGAGAAAATTTTACTGTGCAGCATGATTCATCTCGTAGCGACCTCGACGCCATCAGTGCCCCTTAACACCTCTGATGTAGCAGCTTCCGAACTATTCAATTCGTCGATCACCGACGGACTGTCGCCATCTGAACGATCTGATCTTCTCCAGCTACTGCACCGATTCCGCGATTCTTTCGATGTTGCTCAACCTGCCCTTGGCCGAACTTCTACCATTATTCATTACATCGATACCGGCTCCCACACGCCTGTTCGACAAAGACCTACCGTGTTTTCCGAGGCGGAACGCCAAGTTATTACTGAACAGGTTGACGATATGCTTCAACGCGACGTTATTCGACCATCACAAAGTCCATGGGCCTCACCTGTAGTTCTAGTTAAAAAACGCCAGGCCTGCGCTGAAACCGTAGCACAGTCACAGCGAAAGCTGGAAGAGCAGCGTTTCTAGAGCCCGTTAAGCTCTCTTGGGGCTACAAACAAGTACACTAGAAAGGTACCCACTGCGCCATAAATCACAATTTTTTTGAAGTTGGGAAGCACCTACTAAGCCATTATTCGTCATTCTGCGGAGAAGCGAGGCACCAGCTACACGTCAGTAAGGCATCATGTGCACTTTGTTGACGCGACGACTGATGACGACGAAGAATTATGGCTCAGCCCTTTGTAATGGGTTGGAATCTATAAACGGCCCACCAGTTATGTAATTTGCATTGGGTGACGCCTGGTCACTATTTCTCTCTCCCGTCATGCTGTATAACATACGTTGACGTGGGAGAGAGATAGATGGGGGGGGGGGCGAAGAACTTTACTGAGACCCTGAGGAAATGGATCATGCGCTTATGGGCTTCCTTGGCAACCAATACAAGTGCACTTGCGAGGAACCCACTACGCTCTAAATCAGTGTAATTTTACTGAGACCCCGAGGAAGTGGATCATGCGCCTATGGGCTTCCTTGGCAACCAATACAAGTGCACTTGTGAGGAACCCACTACGCTATAAATCATTGTAATTTTTGAAAAGTAGGGCAGCAGGCACTGTGCCATTTTTCGTCATTCTACGGAGAGCGTTGGTACCTGCTATACGCATGTAAGGCATTATGCGCACTTTGTTGATGCTGTGCCTGATGACGATGAAGAATTATGGCAGAGCCCCTTGTAATGGGCTGGAAGCATTCAACAACCTACTCGTTGCGCAATTCGCATTGTGTGACGCCTGGTTACAGAATTCGCGTTGTGCGACGCTTGGTGCTTATTTTACTCTTCTACCACGCTATATTGCATATGCTAATGTGGTTCCTTTCCGACATGAAGCCTGTATAGGACCTTTTTGCAAAGCAGTTTCAAGCACCGGCATGGCTCAGAGGTTGAATACTGGGCTCCCACGCAGAGGGCCCAGGTTCGAACCTCGTTCCATCCTGGAGTTTTTTTCTTATTTCGTTTTTTTTTCTTATTTCGAGCGATACTGGTTACGGACAGCGGCGGCGGCGGCGGCGGCGGCGGCGGCGGCGGACAACTACGGCGCCAAAAACGGCCGGTGAAATGATCTCATAACAGCTTTCGCTGTAAAAAAGGATTGTTCGATTCGCTTCTGCGTGGATTACCGGCGCCTAAACAAGATCACTCGAAAAGACGTGCACCCTTTGCCCAGGATTACGATGCCCTTGATGCCCGAGTTTTTTTCATTGTTAGATTTGCGTTCGGGGTATTGGCAGGTGCCCCTAACAGATGCTGATCGTCCACAGACAGCCTTTGTGACACCCGACGATCTATATGAATTTAATGTTATGCCCTTCGGCCTCTGCAATGTGCCTGCCACCTTCGAGCGCATGATGGACTCGGTTCTACGGGGTTTGAAGTGGCACATCTGTCTCTGCTACTGAATCTCAAGAAGTGCCGATTCGCTGCACGGGAACTTACGATTGTCGGTCCCGTCGTATCAAAGGACGGTATACTTCCAGACCCGGCCAAACTACGTGCTGTCGCCGACTTTCTCAAACCGACGACTGTGAAGCAGTTACGGAGCTTCGTAGGGTTATGCTCCTACTTTCGCCGGATTGTGCGCAACTTCGCCTTTAGTATTGCGCCTCTGACCCAACTTTTAAGCAGCGCCACTGATATTATGTCATGGTCTTCTGAGTGTGACTATGCATTCTCCACCCTCCGTCGTCTCCTCACATCACCACCTATATTACGCCAGTACGTTCCTACAGCGCCAACTGAGGTTCACACTGACGCCAGCGGTGTCGGCCTCGGTGCGGTTCTCGCACAACGAAAACATGGGTTCACCGAGTATGTCGTCGCATACGCCAGCATAGCTCTCACCAAGGCTGAGTCGAACTATAGCGTCACCGAGAAAGAATGCTTGGCGATAGTTTGGGCGCTTGTCAAGTTCCGTTCATACCTTTATGGCCGTACGTTTGATGTAGTAACGGACCACCACGCATTATGCTGGTTGCCTTCGCTGAAGGATCCATCAGGTCGTCTTGCCCGTTGGGCTCTTCGGCTTCAGGAATATGACATCCGCCTTAGATACCGTTCCGGCCGCAAGCATGCCGACGCTGATTCACTGTCGCGGTCCCCATTATCCACAGAGACTTCATCCATTTCCACTATAGACCCCACGTTGTCAGCTCTTGACGTGGACACCGTCTCTTCTGCACAGCGCAAAGACTCATGAATAGCTTCGCTTCTTGACCTTTATGTGAGGCACCCACTCTTCGGAGCACTCGAACACTGCGACGCCAGGCTCCACACTTCCGCATTCGGATGGCCTCTTGTACCGGCGCAACTACTCACCCGATGGTAGGAAATGGCTAGTAGTTATTCCCCGAACCCTGCGCTCTACAATTTGTGCGGCCTTTGATTCCGACCCGCAATGTGCTCACGCCGGCGTCTTCAAGACCTACGAACGTCTACGGAAAAGGTACTACTGGCGCGGAATGTTCGGCTTCGTCTGCCAGTTCATTCGCGGCTGCCACGAGTGTCAGCGGCGGAAAAAACCACCACATCCTGCAGCAGGTTCACTGCAGCCACTTCCGTGCCCAGACAGTCCATTTGACCGCGTTGGAATTGACCTTTATGGACCATTGCCATTGACAATGGCAGGCAACCGATGGGCTATCGTTGCCGTGGACCACCTTACACGGTACGCCGAAACCGCTGCTCTTCCACAGCGACAGCACAGGACGTCGCATCTTTCATCCTCAATCGATTTGTGCTTCGTCACGGTTCTCCTCGCGAATGAGTGACCGTGGGCGTGTATTTCTCTCCGATGTAATCCAAGCACTTCTCCACCAGTGCCACATTGTACACCGGACGAGTACAGCCTACCACCCTCAGACAAACGGTTTGACTGAGCGGTTTAATCGGAATCTGGGCGACATGCTTGCGACGCATGTTGCATCTGATCAAACAAACTGGGACCTCGTTCTTCCATTGCGACATACGCGTATACAACTCTACGCAAGTCACACTGGGTTTTCCCCATTCTTCCTTCTGTACGGTCGCCAGCCGTCCCACACTATCGACACTTCGCTGCCATACTCACCAGACGCCTCCGAGTGCAGGCCCGTGTCGGACGCCGCCTGTCACGCTGAAGAGTGCCGCAGACTAGCCAAACAGTTACTACGGCTGACCAACAGCGCCAGACGGAGGCCCGCGATGACGATCATCCTCCTGCCGCAACGTTCGCTCCTGGAGCACTGGTGTGGCTGCATGTACCGCCGTCCGCTCCTGCTTTGTCTCCCAAACTACTCTCAAATGATCATGGTCCCTACCGCGTGGTCGAGCGTACTTCACCCGTCAACTACGCCATTGAACCTCTTACGCCGCCCAGCGACCGTCGTCAGCGTGGACGTGATATCGTTCACGTAGAACGCCTCAAGCCGTACTTCGACCCGCTTATTCCCACCTGCTAGATCGCCAAGATGGCTTCACCTTTCTCGACGGGGGGAATTATAATGAAGAAAGGAAGACATTGAAAGCACGGGCTCAGCTATCATGATCGCTAGAGATATATATATAATACCGGCAGTCCCAGCTATCTTTAGCAACGGTTAAAAATGCAATATTAGAGGCAGGCGAGTGCAATCAGTTCCAAATTGCTGACAGCCACCCTACAAAACAATCTTTTCTTTTGTAATTAATTTATTTGTTACTTAGGATTATTTACCTAAATTGATAAATATTGACGTTAGGCAAGAAATGGGATTTGCAAAGTTCGAGAGCGTCCTCAGAAACCCCCATTGCATATTTGCGATAAAGCAGTCTCACGTGTACCATTTTTTCCAAGCTACAAGGAAAGCCCGCGAAATACAAAAAAAAAATTACACCATATCCTACTAAAAGAACCCTGAGGGGATGCGAAGCAGCGTTCGGGGTGCACACCAAGTTTTCGGTTTACGTGCGTTCCGTTAGTGTGTGCACTTTGTATTTAGTGTTTTTGTTATCATTAGATACGTAGCAAGCCCGCTGCTGCTGCTGCAAGTGGCGCCGAAGTTTACGTTACAAACCATCATGAACGGCAGCGAAGCGAAAATGACGCCGACGTTTGACGTTAAACTCACCTGAACGGGAGCGAAGCGCGAATGACGGAAGCCGATCGAGCGCACGCGCTTATATACACATGAAATGGGGGAGGGAACAGGAGAGAGTGGGTTAACAGGCTTGTACTTGGCTGCGGCGCGGTGCATCACGTGGGAGGCTGCGCCGCGGCTGCAGTGCGGGGTAGGAGAAGAGAGAAGGCGACAGAACACCTGCGTAAAGGAGAGTGGGAGAGACAGTAGGCGCATGCGCAGTGGAGCGCGGATGACACCGGATCAAGCTCGCTCATAAGATGCTTCGCATCTAAAAAAAAGAAACACGTGACTAGCGCATTCGCACGCCGCCATTGTGCTGCTCTCAACTGTGGTTTCAGGGAACGAAATAAGCTGCGACTGCGACTCGCTGGCTCCGTTGCAGCGGTAGACCGATCAGTTGGGGGTGGTTTCTTGGCCCGCGTCAGCCAATTGGCGCGCATGATGGTGCAAGTTTAGTGTGCTGAGCGCTTCTGATGACGATAAAAGCTACCCATCTGGAAAAATACAAACGACGGGAGCTCTATTTTGAAGCTGTAAACAAAACAAGGCAATGAACCACGTGAACAACTTGTGTAACGCGCGAAAGCCGGCTACTTGCGGTTACTTGGGCGATAACGTAGGTTAGGTCACTTAACCGAGAGACTACCACAAATGGGCCTTATTAGTTGGCTAGAAACTTCCGTCACCAGGAGAAAAACTTACAGGAATAGGCTTGGCATCGTAGCGACTCTGGCTTTGTTCTTGCGAGGACAACGTCTAAGGCTCTCAAGTCGACGTGCTTCTTCGGCACGACACAATGTCTGAGCTATAGAAAGATCTTCCTGATGCGAGAAAGGTAGCAGAGTGTCGAGAAAACTCTGAGGGTTGTGTGCATAACGCAGGAAGGAAGGTGCATACCCAGTAACTTCACGCTTGGCGGTATGGTATGCGTAGTTACGAAAAGCAAGATGGCGCCCCTGTTCCTGTGGTCAGCAGTCAGCATACATCGATAACATATTCGTAAGAGTAGGATTTGTCCTCTCAGTGAGGCCGTTAGTTTGCATGTAAGAAGTGGAGTGACGATAAGAAGAACCACAAGGCGCAAAAGTTCAAACAACGTCGGGCGGATAATTGTTGTCAACGGTCACTGACGACAACCCGTGGAGCGCCGTGCCGCAATATGACCCGTTGTAGGAGAAAAGAAGAGACGGCGGCCGCTGAGGCAGATGTAAGTGCCTCTGTTTCCGTATATTGAGTTAAATATTCCACGCACACTACAGTCTATCGTGTCGGATGAAGTCTTAGGAAGTCTTCTGAGCAAGTCGACGCCGACTTTTTCAAAAGGATACGTCGGTGGTGAAATGGGCTGTAAATAACCTGCTGGAGCAGTCGTGTTTGCTTGTGGCGCTGACAAACAGCGCTGCTGACGACGTACTGTTTCGTGGTCTTCCAGATTTTCGACCAGTAAAACCTTTCACGAAGTCGGTGTAGGCGTACGTGCGAAACCAAGATGACCGGAAGTTATGTCACCGTGCATAGAACGGAGAACACTGGCCGCAAGCTCTCCGGCACACTAGAAGCCAACGGAAGACCGTCGGCTTAGTAGTTCCTCTTGCATAGCAAGCCGTTATAAATTGTAAAATGCTTTCCTGAGGAATCTGCGCAGCTTCCAGTAAGGGTTCCAAAGCAGGGTCGCGTTGTTGCTCGCTCTTGAAGTTACTGAGATTGGGGAAGTCGGACGAGACAGAAACTAAATCGTCATCAGTCATCATCAGGTCAGCATTGGTGTGTGCTGAAGGAAGGCGGGATAGGCAGTCGGCATCCCGTGTGACATCGCACGCTCTTATAGGTAACAGGAAAGTTGTACTCTTGGAGGCGCAACGCTCAACGACGCCAACCGTCCAGACGGGTCGCGCAGTCCAACAAGCCAGCGTGATGAGTGATGGTCAGTCAGTGTTGTGAACTCTCGGCCGTGCAGATACGGTCGGAACTTCTGATGGCGAAGACGACTGCTAAGCACTCAAGCTCGGTGACGGTGTTGTTCCTCTGCTCTGGTCAGTGTCCGACTGGCGTAAGATACGACATGCTGGTGGCCGCTGCAGATTTGGACAAGGACAGCACCAACACCAAGTCCACTAGCATAAGTATACATTCTGTGAAACCTTCGGGATCAAAATGCTTCACGATACGTCCTGAGGTCAGCAAAATTTCAGCTGTTGAAATGCAGCCTCACATTTATCATCCCACAAGTACGGCGCGTCTTATGGAGAAGGGACGTCAGCGGGGCAGCTAGTTGTGCGAAATTCTTAATAAATCGGCGGAAAATATGAGCATAGAGCCCAGAAAACTTCGCAGGTTCCTTCACGTTTCGCGGTTGTTCAAAGTTACGAACCACTGCGGTTTCTTTGGGTCCGGTCGAATGCCTTCTCTGCCCACAAGAAGCCTAGTACACAGGGCTTCACGTTCACCAAAATACAGTTTTTAGAGATTTAAAAGAAGGGCCAGCTTTCCGCATGCATTCAAGTACAAGCGACAAGCGGTGATTATGCTCTTGAAACGTGTCCCATAAATAATAACGGCATCTAAATACCACATGCAAATTTCCTACTTTAGTCCACGGAGTACTGTATCCATAAGTCTCTCGATTGTCGATAGAGCGTTGCACAAACCGAAGGGTACACCGTTGAACTCAAAACGACCGTCAGGTGTTACGAAGGCTGTCTTCTCCTTGCCTGCTGGGTGCATGGGAATTTGCTAATACCCCGAACGCAAGTCAACGGAAGAAAAATAGGACGCAGAGTGCAGACAGTTCGACGGCCGTCATGTATACGTGGCAGAGGTAGACGTCTTTTTCGTAATGGCGTTAACCGGCGATAGTCCACAGAGAATCCCATGAATTGTCCTTCTTTCTGGTGAGATTGACAGGAGCCGCCAGGGACTACACGATTATTGTATCACTCCCTTCTTCAGCATTTCTTCAACCTGCTCTGCGATAACTTTCCTCTCTGAAGACGATACGCGATAGGGCTTCTGACGAATCGGTGGTGCTTGCCCTGTATAGATCCGATGTTGTGTACGAGATGGTGGCGGGGTACCGGAAGATGATTCGTCTTGGGCAAAGTCAAACACAGAAGCGCAGCCTGCGAGCACCCCTGCAGTAAACACCGTTCAGTAGAAGGAGGTGACTTGTTGATCATACGCTGAATGTTGGCAGAATATTCAGGGTAGGAATCTGGGTGGGATTTCTTAACGGCCGACGATGGTTCAAATGACCGGATGGTGAGAGTAGTTAGTTCATGTAAGCTTGCCAATTTAAGTCCTGCAGAGATATGGGCTGCGCTGAAACGTTCAGGTCCACAAGTCGGTACAACCGTCGACGGCGAGCACGAGGCACGATGACGTTTTTCTTGAGTGCGTTATTAAAATCCGGCTCGGCTAAACCATAACAAGAACCCGCACGAGAACGTGAAGAGTTTACGCGCACAAACATTCTGGCCTGCGGGGCCAAACAGACATCTTGCTACATAGAAAACATGTCTGAGTTATCGCCACTATCTTTCATCACTGAAGTGGGCAAGGCGCTGCGAAGAAAAACTGCGCCACTGCCACGATCCAGAGTGGCACCGCATCTACGCAAGAAACCTAGAATAATGTCATGCGTTGCACGTGCAAGCACAGTTTTCAGCTCTAAATTTTATCCCCTACGGCAATTGAAACAGAACAAACACCAACAGGGAACAACGTTTCTCCCCCTACACCGCGAAAGGTAACACTCCAATTCCAAGCAACATTACTTTCGTCCAAGGCAATTTTTGAAAGCCAAGCTCATTATATAAACCGCAGCACCGGTATCAACTAGGGCAACAGTAGTCACAGCTTATGGCTTGGCTGCGCAGAGCTAGAAGGCGTTGACTGTGGTTGTACTGAGCACCTTTCATTTCTGGTTGCTCCCATTTATAGCAACTTCTCGAATAGGTCGCCTTGCGAAATTATACAGCTCTGATATCTTGTTTCCATATGCGCCCTTGCATTTCTTATGACCGCCTCAGGCATAGCTAAGAAGGCTTCCCTTAATTTATCTTTCAGGTCTTGCAGTGTCGAAGTTGGTGCGCAGTATACCTTGTCTTTATGTGACCCCACAAAAAGTAGTCCAGAGGTGTCATGTGGGGTGCCCTGGCTGGCCAATTTACAGGCCCTTCTTCCACTTGTGCGGAAAGACAGCGTCGAGCCAGGTACAAGCCTTGCCGTTGCTGTGTGCGGGGGCACCATCGTGCTGAAACCATACATCAGGAGCACTGGCGAGCGGCAGAAGGTAAAGGAAGTCGTCAACGGGTCCTTTTAGGATGTCATTGACATAGCGCTCTGCTGTCAGCGTCTGGTCAAAATACACAGGTCCGATCGAACCCCGTCGAAAATCCCACACCAAACACTGAACGACCATTGGTACTGGTGCTGCGTCTGCGAAACGCAGTGTGGATTTGACTCACTCCAGTAGTGTACATTTTGTATGTTTACCTGTGTATTTCGCGAAAACATTGCCTCATCAGTCCACACCACTTTGGAAAGAAAATCCGAGTCGTCTTGCTCTTTTTGAGAATTCAAATGGCAATGTCTGTCCTGCTTATGAAGTCCTGTTGCATCAAACTTTGGTGTAGCTGCACATGGTACGGACGCAGGTCGTGATTCCGGAGAATCCTCCACACTGATGATTTGGAAACTCCTGAATCATGGCTCACGCTGCGGACGCTTGCTTGGAGATCCGAAGAGCAGAGCGACAAAATGTTCGTCTCGACATCCTCACCAAGAAACAGGTGCTCTATATCGTCTCCGCGTGAAACCGCCCGTTTGTAGCGTTTGTGGTCTCGTACGTACGCAGGATTGTCAGTGAGCTTGGCCGACTGCTAGGGTGCTATTGTTGCACAAGGTCTGCAGCGCGCTTCTGTTCCCATGAGAAGCTCCGAGCGAAAACCATGGGTGCTTTTTCTTCGTTCGTAAACGGCATGTCTGCTAAGCTACAAGCCACTTCACCGAAGATTCACTTTCAACTCTCACATGTTACTGACATCACAAGAGCATATTAAAAACATTGCCTGACCATGCTTCTAGCGTTCAAAATCACTTTCACGAAGCGACAACAGCGCCACCAACACAAATCATGCATTCAATTTCTCTTTTGCTTCGCAATGACAAAGCAACCGTGCCATTGCATTACCTTGTCAGGTTGGGAATATACCGGCATCAGAAAAGCGCAGTAAGACATTGGTCTGGGCGAGATGGTTCATAGCAATGGGAAGGCACAGCGGGTTGCAAGCATGGATGGGGTGAGGAGAACTTTCTGGGTTCGCCTGTCGCATGTATGCAGTGTCTTCCGCCGCCATAGTTCCGCACGACGGATACCAACCGCATAGAACTGCGTTTACGCGAAGAG
The DNA here is from genome assembly GCF_013339695.2 of Rhipicephalus sanguineus. Taxonomy (NCBI): domain Eukaryota; kingdom Metazoa; phylum Arthropoda; class Arachnida; order Ixodida; family Ixodidae; genus Rhipicephalus; species Rhipicephalus sanguineus. The sequence goes on along the minus strand of NC_051179.1, from coordinate 174,195 downwards.
CAGAGACAAACTTCGGAGTAACACGGCCTACATAAGGACATAATTATAGTAGGCGCGTTGCTTATAAATGTACCGTGCTTGTAATCAGCCAAGCCATTTTAAATATGCTGTGTTATTGTTGAATTCGAGGTTCTGACTTACTAATGTTTGAAGTTTGAAAAACAGAGCATGGACGAAAACGTGCTCTATTTTGTCCTCACATTCCCATTCCATTCCGGGGTCGCGAAAATGTGGAATGATTCCGCAGTCATTCCAGTTCCGGAGTGGCAACTCCGCAACACTGGTTGCGATTTCCGCTAGGGCTTCTGCCTGCCGGCGCTGTGCAGCTTCAATCTGAAAAAAATGAACAGAGTTTTGTGAAGTGCCTTGATGTAGTGGTATTTATGAATGCACCCCACCACCGGATTGTGTAACCAACTAGCAGGCATCACAGTGCCCATGGTCTGATCAAGTCGCATGAATGTGAAAGACAAAGCCTTGCTCTTCTTTTCTGCACCTAGTTGCAAAAGGTGTTCGCTAGTTAACTTATAATGGTAAGCTCTACCAACCGCATAGCCCCCTTTTAAATAACCAGCTTTTGATTCCATGACCACATAGCCCTGACTTGAGGGTTTTCAATTGCCCCAATTGCGATTTACGCTGCTCAACGGGACATG
>NC_051179.1:156839-173439 GCF_013339695.2 Rhipicephalus sanguineus | reverse complement strand
GCGGATCATGTTATGCATATATTTACGGCCATGATTTACATGTCACGCTCATTGTCCGATCGCGGCCGTTTCGCTAGCTTGGTATACACCATAATTGGTATTGCGCGATGTGACTGTATGAAGAACATGAATAACAGGTGGTAACATGCAGGTCATGACCGACATGATTTACATGCCACGGTCATGGTATATTCGCGGCCGTTTCACTCGCTTGATATACACCAAAATTGGTATTGCGCAATGTGACTGTATGACAAGCATAAATGACAGGTGGTAACTTGAAAATCATGATATCCATGTCATTTACAGCATGATTTACATGCCACGCTCATTGTCCGATCGTGGCCGTTTCGCTAGCTTGGTATACACAAAATTGGTATTGCGCGACGCGACTGTGTGGCGAACATATGTGACACGTGGTAACATGAAAACCATGATATGCGTGTCACGTATGACATGATTTACATGCCATACTTATGGTGCACTCGCAGCCATTTCGCTGGTTTGATATACACCAAAATTGGTATTGCGCGATGTGACTGTATGCCGAACATAAATCCTAACATGCGAATTACGTTATGCATGTCATGTACGGTATGATTTACATGACACTGTCATGGTGCGCTTCCGGCCCGTTTTGTTAACTGGATATTGTGCGCGCTCTTGTTGTGCGAGGCGGGGCTCGAAAGATCGCGCCAGGCCACCACCACTGTGCGAGCCGAGCCGGTCGGTGGCCGGCGCTGTAATGGGGCACCGAAGTGGACCCCCTGTGGTGAGCGCGGGAGTGCGACTGTGCGCGGGCCCCGAGAGAAGGCAGAAGAGGGACGGCTGCGCAACTGGAGAGACGCCGTATTCTTGTCTCTCCAGCAGTTTTCTTTACTTTAGCTAAATAAACGTTGTTCTGTTAAAGTAACCGTTGTGTTTTGCCAGTCTTTCCCTCACGTCTCCCGAATCATCGTTTTGCATCTAACAATTCAGAAGTGGGATAGCGTACGCCCAGAACTCAACCATCGAGCTCAACCATGCCTGTCACTCGCAACGAAACATCTTCAACGGCTCCGACAAGCGAAGAAGATGGCGAATGGCGGAGCACCGACGGCGGGGAAGGCAGCGCAAGCCGAGGCGTGCCCGACAGCGCATCGACCAGCGGCACCACTACGACGCCCGCACCAGCGTTCGACATGGCGGCAGTCCTTCAAGCCACCGTACAAGCAGCAGTGATGGAAGCTATCAACGGGATCGCGCAGCTCCAGTCGCAACAGACAGCAGCCATGCCTGTAATCGGCGCGGGAGAGACATCGCCCCTGGTTCCTTTGTTCGACCCAACTTCGTCGGACTCGTCAACCGTCGACGCGTGGATTCAACGTGTGGATGACCTAGCGGAATTCTACCGTTGGACCGACAGAGTAACATCTTGCCATGCGCTCGCGAAGTGGCACGGACCGGCGAAGGTGTGGTACGACTCCCTCCTGTCTGTTAACAAAACTTGGCCCGAGTGGAAGGTGGAGCTCAAACGTGCCTTCCCCACGACAGCAGGAATGCAGAGGCTTCACCGGGAAATGGAGGACCGAATCTATAAGCTAGGTGAGCCCATCGAGTGCTACTATTATGACAATTGGCAAAAGCACGTCGTTGCAACCTGAGCGATGAGGCATGTATCGAATATTTGATCACCGGCCTAAACAATCAGGACACCATCCGAGCCATCAGCACCCGCACGTACGACTCTCCGGAGGAGCTTCTGTGTTGCCTCAAGCGTGTCGAAGAGCGCGTCGGAGCTGTGGGCTCCCGGGACATAAAACATTCCAAGGCGAGCGAATTTCAGAATCTTGCGGGCCACGGCAACAACGAAAACCGAGCAGCGGAAACGGCCTTGAACGAGAGTCAACAAAACCAACAAAACGTAGAACGGAGGAGGGAGACCGAACCGTCCGAACCGAGGAGGAACCCCCCCCCCCCTTCCGAAAAAGGAGGGCTGCTGTTTTAACTGCAACAAGTACGGTCATCTCTCTCTCAACTGCCCGAGTCCACAGCGGAGGGCGAGGTGCAGCATTTGTAACCGAAGTGGACACGAAGCCCAAAACTGCAGGGAAAGGGAAAGCGGGCCGCGCCTCTTTCAAAGCGTGGTGGATCTCAACATCCGTGCAGCGGACGCGGCCAACGAAAAGTACTTCATGCTGGCTAAAGTTAACGGGAGCGAACTCAGAGCGTACGTTGACCTCGGCAGTCAGTGTGTCACTATTCGGCGTGAGGATGCTGATCGGATCGGGATCAAATACTCATTGATAGGGAAGCCGCTGACCATCGGGGGCTACAGGTCAGGACGTGTGACGCCGTGTGGTGAGGCGAACGTTAACCTCACAGTCGACCAAGCAACAGCCAACGTCCCCGTGCTGATCGTGCCGAACGAGTCACAGGCGATTCCTGTCATCGTGGGACAACCCTTCACCGAGCAACCTCACGTTACGATTGTGAGGCGACGGAACACCGTGCGGATCTTTGAGGAGGAGAAAAATGTGGACGAAGGTGACGACACGCTGCAGTCCATCAACATTCCGGATCTTCCGAGGCGTCCAGTGTGCCTTTGGGCCAAAGAGTCGACGGTGGTTCCGCCGAACTACGTTGGGTTTGTCAAGCTCTACGTTATGGGCAGCGAACCTAACGCGGATGTCTTTGTGGACGCCCAACTCAGGTGCCAAGAGGGGCGCGAACATTGCACACCACGTTGCGTCATCAACGTAGATGCGGCGAACGAGACGTGCATTCCTGTGATGAACGTTTCGTACCAGGCACTCAACATCAAAGCCAACGAGCGGGTTGCGCGAGCGGAGGTGTGCTACCTCGATGAAGAGCCGATGCAGGACGTGAAATCGAGCTGCAGTGCCACGCAACCATGTTCAACGGCGAGCGCGAACGTCGAAACGGGCCCAGGCGTCACACCGGAGCAGCGTGAGAAACTCGACCGACTCATCGAGGAGTATCGCGACTGTTTTGCCGACAGCGTCGCAGAGATTGGCCGCACTGATGCAGCGGAAATGAAGATCGAAATTACAGCCGAGGAACCTGTAAGGTACCGCCCATATCGGCTTTCCTTTGCCAATAGAGAGCATGCGAAGGTGGTCATCGAGGAGCTAAAACAAGCAGGCATCGTCGTCGACTCCAATTCCGGCTATGCGAGTCCTATCCTCCTTGTGCGGCAGAAGTTTGGAGAGCGACGACTTTGCGTCGACTACCGTGCTCTCAGCCGAGTGACGAAAAAGGACCGGTACCCACTGCCATTAATTGATGATCAGCTCGACCGTCTACGAGGAAAATGTCTTTTCACGAGTCTCGACCTCGCATCGGGCTATTATCAGATTCCTATTGCAAAGGAGTCCCAACACAAGACCGCGTTCATCACGCCCGATGGACATTACGAATTCGTCCGCATGCCATTTGGTTTGGCCAACGGCCGGCGGTATTCCAGAGGATGATCAACGCCGTTCTTGGTCCACTACGATACACGGTGGCACTTGCTTACATGGATGACATCTTGCTCCCGACGACAACTGTAGAAGAAGGACTTCAGTCCCTGCGAATGATCTTGGATGTCCTCCGTGGAGCGGGACTGACTTTGCGGTTAAGCAAGTGCTACTTCTTCTACGACCGAGTGGACTACCTTGGTTACGACATTTCTGCGGAAGGGTTGAGACCAGGAAGTCAGAAAATCGAGTGCGTCGCCGACTTCCCGAAGCCCGCTGACGTGCACCAACTGCGGCAATTTTGGGGTCTCACGAGCTACTTCAGAAAGTTTGTTCACGGTTACGCTACAATTGCAAGACCGCTGACGAAATTGACAGTCAAATATGAGGCCTGGGTATGGACGACACAGCACGACGCCGCATTCGTGGAGCGCAAGAAACGGCTGGTTGAGAAGCCTGTCTTGGCACATTTTTCGTTCGAAGCGAAAACGCAAGTGCATACGGATGCCAGTAAGGATGGGCTCGGAGCAATAATGCTGCAAGAACAAGTGAACGGGGAGTTTCATCCTGTCGTTTACGCTAGCCGACGAACGTCAGAGTACGAGGAAAGGTACCACTCTTACGAACTTGAAAAGCGGTTGTGTGGGCCCTGCAGAAGTTTCGGACGTATTTGATTGGACTGAAATTCGCGGTGGTGACCGATTGCAATGCCATGCGAGCAACATTGAGCAAGAGGGATCTCCTGCCACGAATCGGCAGATGGTGGCTCCGTCTTCAAGAGTTCACCTTCGATATCGAGTATCGGAAGGGAACAACCATGGCGCACGTAGACGCGCTGAGCCGCTCACCGTACGACCCTCCCGATGAAACAGATGTCGTTGGTGGCCTTCACGTCCTCGCCACGTGCATTGAGATCGACGACTGCCTCGCGATTGCTCAACAGAACGATCCCGACATTCAAATACTGAAAGAGCGATTGAGCAGAAAGCAGCACCTGTCTAACGAAGACCGGCGTGTTCAAAGCGAATACGAACTCAGCAACGGCAAGTTGTTCAAAAAGGTGCACGAAGGCGATTCTGCACCACGACTTCTCTGGGTGGTGCCAAGGCACGCGCGCTGGCGCGTAGTGATGGCATGCCATGATGACATCGGACATTTTGCTGTGGAGAAAACACTGTCGAAACTGAAAGAAACGTACTGGTTTCCCCGGCATGAAACGCTACGTCAGACGATATATCGCCGCATGCATCGAATGTCTCTTTCACAAGGTTCCCGCTGGGAGAGACCGGGTAAACTGCACAGCATTGACAAAGTTGACAAGCCCTTTCACAGCATCCATATCGATCACCTCGGTCCGTTCGTGAGAAGCAAATCCGGCAACGCCTACATACTGGTGGCCGCTGATGGCTTCACGAAGTTTGTGTTACTGCGAGCTGTTCGGAACACATCGACGGGACCGGCCGCCCAGTTTCTTCGCGATGTGGCAGGCATTTTTGGGCCACCAACCATGGTGATCACCGATCGCGGAACTGCCTTCACGAGCGCCAAATTCAAGGCAACGTGTGACGCCTTCAGCATCAAGCACGTGAAAAACGCCACTGCGACGCCACGAGCTAATGGTCAAGTCGAGCGATACAATCGCATGATTACCCCAGCGGTCGCGAGCTTTACGAAGAACACGGACGGCAAAGACTGGGACACGACTTTGCCTCAGGTGCAGTGGGGAATCAACAACACGCTTCATCAAGCTACGAAGACCACTCTGTTCGTACTGCTGTTCAACTATAGGCCACGGAACATCAACGCCGACTGCGTGGATGACGCTCTTGCCGAGAAATTCGACCGTCAGGTAGAAGCCAAGCGAACATCTGCGGCCGAGAGCATTCGCGAAGACCAACGGAAACAGCAGGCAAGATACAACAAGAAACGTTCGGAAGCGCCGACTTACCAACCGGGAGATGTCGTTTTGGTCGAGCGAGAGCCTACAGCGTGTGGTGAATCAAGGAAACTCAAGGAGAAATACAAAGGACCGTACATCATCACGGCAAAACTGCCCAACGACCGATATCGCATCGGGATGCTGCTCAGTGCACTACGCGGGAGGAGAGCATACAGCAGCATCGCTCCAGTGGACAAGCTAAAGCTGTGGGGCCAGGACGAGATAGACACAGATACTTCAGACAGTGATTCCGACCGGGACGGTCGGTAATTGCAGGACGGCCGAGTGTGCACGCTCTTGTTGTGCGAGGCGGGGCTCGAAAGATGGCGCCAGGCCACCACCACTGTGCGAGCCGAGCCTGCCGGTGGCCGGCGCTGTAACGGGGCACCGAAGTGGACCCCCTGTGGTGAGCGCGGGCCCCGAGAGAAGGCAGAAGAGGGACGGCTGTGCAACTGGAGAGACGCCGTATTCTTGTCTCTCCAGCAGTTTTCTTTACTTTAGCTAAATAAACGTTGTTCTGTTAAAGTAACCGTTGGGTTTTGCCAGTCTTTCCCTCACGTCTCCCGAATCATCGTTTTGCATCTAACAATATAAACCAAAATTGGTGTGGATGCGACAGGTGTGCGTGATGAACATAAATGACAGGTCATGCTTTGTATATACCAGAATATGTTTCATTAGCATGGTTTACACCAGATTGTGCATGCATGTGTGCATGGCAAACATGCGATATATGGTGAACTAGGTGCCACGGCATGAATGATTTCATTTGGCTCAAAGACAAACAAGGCGATGTATGCAGCTCTTTGCTGGCTGCATCGCATTACATCGATTCCCACAGAGCGTGGGATCTGCCGGATTTTTTTTCTCTTCTAATTAGCAGCATATGTTGTCGGTTAACAGGGACTGATGTGTATGTTTTTCTTTTCGTCTTAAAAGTGTTTCTTGATATGAGGTATGGTTCGTGCAAAATGTTATTTTTCCGAGGATGCTGGAGTTAGCAGTTAATTATTTCCACCAATATTTTTTTTATTCGCGCTGCACTTGTTCATGCGCCTAACGTGACATATTCTAATGGACGTTTTCAATTTTCTTTAATTCCGTCTCCAAGTCCACGCAGCGGCCACATTTAAAAATTTTTCTCCTATCTTCCATTCTGGAAGCGAAGATGGCCTGCACTTAGTGCACGAATGTCCTATGTACTAAAGCTTTGGCTTTCACTTGCAGTTTATGACTGCTGGGAATACCTGCTGAGGAGGACATCGGTGTCTGTGCTGTATTCTGAAGCTTTGGCAGTGCGTAATCCATAGAACATCCATGGTGATTGTGCACATCGTGAGAATCAAGCCGCTTCTGACTTTTGGCGCTCTTCTGTTTTCACAACTACCATGTGGGTGCTCTCAACCTGGGAGGAAGGGTCGCTAAGGAGCAAAGTAATTTACTCTGTTGAATCAACGAAGACGACAGCAACTAAATGGTATGAAAAATGCTCATGGACGTTGCAGTCGTCGTGGCTACTTCTGGTCACAAGAACCCTGTAAATATATGTAAATATACGCTATTGCGTTAACATTAGCATGCCTGTCTCTTTGAACCATGCCACCTCACTTCCATGGAAGAGGAGTGGTGCTGCGTTCTGTGGAACATTGTAGAACTGCTTTGCTGTAGAACCAGAGCAGATGCTGTTTTTGCAATCCTCTCCGAACACGGAGGGACAAGGATAGCGCTAATTGAGGTATTCACACTTCGACTGAGCAGAAATGAATTGCAAAGTGTAAATAAATCTTTATTGTATGTGCTTGACGAAGAAAAACGTAGGTGACTAATACAAGTGTGCAAGCTGTGAGGTGTTCGTATATCAAGCGTATGCAGCCTACATACTGTCAAGATCAAGTTCGAGCTCGTAGGACGTCATAAAAGAAGGAACAGGTGGTAGCCACACTAGCGTGACTAATTCGGTGCAGCTAGACAGAATAACTGCAGCTTCTCTCTCTCTGTATATTGCCATGCAAACGCTGCAATGCCATGCAAATACTGCGCGTTTGGAAAGAGCGTTGGTCCGAGTTCTTCTGTCGGCAGCCGGGTTCCTGCACAAAATAGAGAGGCAATAAATAATGAAAAACGCAATGACACATCAAAGCTGCATTTTTCTTTACTTCTAGTTACACATTATTTAATTTTTTTTTCGTTGGAGAGGAGACATGTCTTCTGTTGAGTTAATGAGCTTTGACTATTTTGATACATGTCTGCGCCAGGCACTTGCGCAGCAGAACAGACATGTGGCTATTAAGGCCCACTAATTTCATTATGTAATGACACTTATGTCCACAATTATACTACGTGTTCTTTTTTTTTACGATTTGCTGTCATTGCTTTATTAGAAGCAGTGTTATTACTAAGCTTGCAAATAAAACAATTTGATATAAGAATGTTTCTCTGCTGCATTACTACAGCAGAGAAACATTGTACAGCTTTGTGTTTGGTACGACATTTAATGCATTTTTGCGTACATGCACGTTGCCTACTGCACGACCTTCTGGTTGTATTTCCTATAGCTGGGCTTGCTCTTTCAGATATTGTGAGCTGCATAAATACTGTATATCGAAGCTACGATTCATGTAGTTATTATAACTTTCAATACCACCAACTGCACATTCGTTGTTGCCAATTACATTGCCTTTTGTTTTACTCAACAGTCCGAAATTATGATCTTAAGAAGCAGAAGGAAAATGTGAAGAAAAATAGGAGAACGAACCTTTTCGATGATATGGAAGATAGATTTGCGGAGGTATGCTTTGCCTACGGAGCTTCGCCGTATCTTGATTAGAGTAGCCTGAGTGAAAGGCGTTCAGGAGTACGGTGAATACCGGCGCATGAATAGTCAGGTACGCATGCATGAAGCTAGCTCGAATAATTTACCCATTAATTGGAGAAATGTCTGCTATTACGTTTCCCTACCGCTTGTTTGTAAAGTCTTTCGCACCAGGCTTGAATTGATGCGGCGTGCGATCTTCATCGAAATACGCGTGAAAGCACTGGCGTCCGTAGTAAGACTTGGAGCACTCGCACGATGACTATCAAAAAGCAGGTAATCCATTGGCTCATGCACGGAATACAAGACATCGCGGCACAAGAGAGTGGTCCTCTTGACATTATGCCCGTCTGTCTCGGCGCCACAGTATAACTGAGCCGTTGCCGAAGAGGTCGGAGAAAGCTCCATAGTAAATGCGCACCCTCATTATCTCAAGAAATGTCGCGACGATATGGCGGCGGCCGCTTGATTCATCGGGAAATGCCGACGAAGCGAGATACGCTCCGCATAGACACCACGTTGACGCAGAAACTTCACCCAGGGAACGATTCAAGGTAGCTCCCGCGCTACCTTTACTATCTCAGTAAAACTCTAGACATTTCCTCCAGTCGAGGTGCGTTTCGAGTGAAGGGTGATTTGTGAATTGGAAAATAGCCCGCAAGGAGCGTTTCGAGTGAAGGGTCGAGTCGAGGAGCGCTTGTGGGTACGGGGGTTAGAAATGGGAACCAATAAATTGTCTGTGGCAGGTGAAACCACGGCTCGTGTTCCCTGCTGGCGTCGATTCTGACCACTAAAAGAAATCATGGTTTGGGTCTAGTTTACACGTATTTCTGAGGCTAAAATTACAGCTATTTGGATTACAGCTTAAGCTATTTAAAGAACGCCGTTTTCACCCACCTCGTTATATACCGCCAGGGACGGATCATTGCTTTGAGGTGGGCCTACCATTTTGTCAAACAAAACTGTGCAATGTCTCCGTATTTCTAGAACAAGCACCGCCTGGAACCACCTTCCCACCTGCATTGCCAGCATAACGTGAAATTGCTGTCGTGAATAACGTGAAAATTGTGAAATCCTGTCGACTACTGAAAATCGTGAAATTCTGTCGTGTATTGAAAAATTCGGCAGATCCCACACCTTATAGGAATTGGTTTCATGCGAAGCAGTGGGCGAGTAATTGTCTATGATGCAAATTTTTGGCTTTGAGCCAAGCGTTACGAGTTGTATGGACGTGTTTTTGTAAGTGTAGTGTGCACATTGTGAGCTTACCAGGAACGTCGAATACACTGGCGTTTAAAGGGTAACTTATGGTCTTTCATAACGTCAGCACTCACGTTAGAGCGCAGACATGAGTATTATCTTAACGAAGTGCACTTTACGTTGCAATGATGTGAATATCATATGAATATAGAGAAAGGAAGATAGCATAGCATATCCATGCTGTAGTGTATTATAGCAAGGGGGTCGAAAAGGGAAGTGAGGGTGAGAAGGAGAGAAAGAGAATAAAAAAGAAACAGAGAAAGAAATGTACAGAGAGAGAGTGATACAAGTAGAAATAAAGAAAAAGAAAGAAAAAGTAAATAGCACAGCCATGCATGGTATAGTATAGCAAGGGGGTGAGAAAGGGAAAAGAGACAGAGAGAGAAAGAATGAAAGAGAAATACAGCATAGTATAGCCATGCATATTGCAAGGAAAGTGAGAGTGAGGAGGATTTAAAGGAGTAGGGGAAGCCGCTATCTTCGCTGTTCCCTCACTCTTCGCACTACTACTACGTAGCTGCCCGAATGTTTTGATTGTCGCCACAAGGCTGGTACTTCAAGTCCTTTTAAGATAAGTCACGCGAGACTCGTGAACAGAATCTCACTTTTGCGACAGCTCAACAAACTTTGAGATTTTGCACGAAATCGTTGCTAAATTCAACAATTTATGCGCTAATCTCAGCATATATGACTTTGAAGAGTTCTTGGTGTACTCATTTAGATTTCCACCAAGACGCTCTTCCATTCAGTCACCTAAATAAAGGCGTCGCAGTTGTTTTCACACACGCGGGACTACTTCTGGCGACATTTGCTGCCCTTGGCTCACGATGGCTTCTTTTGGCTAGCATTTGGAAATTCTTGGCTATTTTTATATTTAGACCTCGCCACCCCGCAGTCTCTCTGTCCGTTTCTGTCGGTTTCTTTCTTTCTCTCTTCCTTTCTAGCCTTTCTCTTCCGTATATCGATTATGTGCTTCTCTTTCCATTTCTTCACAAGACACACACATAGAATAAACGTGTACAATGCACATCCACCGTATCGATCTCAATGGGTATGCTTGCCACAGGCCTTATAATCCGCTAAATTACTAAGCTATACAGAATAATGTGCTGTAAATATCCTCAATTCACGATTGTTCCTTTCCAAGGGCAAACTCTCTCTGTTTGTAGTTTATCTTATATATATATATATATATATATATATATATATATATATATATATATGCGAGGATGAAGTTCAATGGATCCGGTGGGAAATGCAGTCGAGAAAGGAAGACAAAACGTACGAAACAAGCTTTACTAACGTTTCGGCAGGAGGGCCTGCCTTCGTCAGACGAAGGCAGGCCCTCCTGCCGAAAAGCTTGTTTCGTACGTTTTGTCTTCCTTTCTCGACTATATATATATATATGTATGTATATATATATATATAATATATATATATATATATATATATATATATATATATATCTATATATATATAAAACCAGCCTCACCCCTTAAGCATGTCTGTCGTTGTGTTATCTTCGTATAATGCCTTAATGCCAGTGAGGTCGCAGTATCAGCAGCTAGCCGCAATTATCTGCTCTGTTAGCTTCGAAATAACAGGGCCTACGAAAGTGGATTTCTTGAACAACACCGACTAAAGCAAAAAAAAAATCACCACTGCCACCACATTCTTTGTATCACAGGGACCATTTATTTGAAAATAATATTTACCAGTGCGCATAACTGAGCGCACTCTTAAACGCTGAAACTTCTTTTAACTTTCGACGTGCCATGTCCGCTGAAGAAAAGAACAATTTCTGCAAAGAGAAAAGAATGCGCATGAGAAGTCAAATTTGGTGCGAATAAGTGATAAATCCAGCATTTCAGCCAATTCAGTGCACTTACACTTCTTTCTGCGGAGGAGGGTGGTGTAGTCGAAGGGAGTGCCGAGACCGTAGCCGTAGTTCAGGCCGTAGACACCAATGCCGTGGCCGAGACCGTAGTGGCCAGCGCCGTAGCCGAGGTTTGCAACACCGTAGCCGTATACTGGAGCCGCTTGGTAGGCAGCGAAGGCTGGGGCAGCGTGGGCGACAGTAGCGACCGCTGGGGCATGATGGAGGGTGGTGGTGGCAACATTTGGGGCAGCGTGAACGGCAGCGACAGCTGGGGCAGCGGCGAAGGTGGCCACTGGGGCAGCGTGGGCGACGGTGGCCACTGGGACAGCGTGGGCGACGGTGGCCACAGCTGGGGCAGCAGCCACGAGTGGGGCAGACTGGAAGACCTTCGTTACAGCTGGGGCGGCGTAGGCGGCGACAGCTGGAGCAGACTGGAAGGTAGCCACGCGGGTCACGGCTGGAGCAGCGGCAACGGTAGCAACAGCTGGAGCGGCAGCCACAACTGGGGCACTCTGGTAAACCTTAGTCACAGCTGGGGCAGCCTGGTAGGTGACGCGGGATACAGCTGGGGCAGCGGCGACAACGGGGGCGGACTGGAAGACCTTAGTCACAGCTGGGGCAGCGAAGGTGGCGACAGATGGAGCAGACTGGTAGGTGACGTGGGACACAGCTGGAGCAGAGGCGGCGACTGGAACAGCCTGGTACACCTTAGTAAGAGCTGGGGCGGCCTGGTAGCTCACACTGGAGACAGCTGGGGCAGCAGCAACGACTGGAGCAGACTGGTAGGTCGTGACACGAGACACGGCTGGAGCAGCATGGTAGGTGGTAGAAACAGCTGGGGCAGCGGCAACAACTGGAGCAGCATGGTAGGTGGTAGAAACAGCTGGGGCAGCGGCAACAACTGGAGCGGACTGGTAGGTGGTCACGCGGGACACGGCTGGGGCAGCTGCAACGGTGGCGACTGGAGCAGCAGCGTAGGAAGCGACAGCCGGAGCTGCGTGGACAGCGGTCACGGCTGGAGCAGCCTGGTAAGTGGAGACGGTACCAGAAACAGCTGGAGCGGCAACAGCATAGCTGGCGGCTGGTCCATAGGCGAGGCCGTGGCCGACACCAAAGCCGGTGAGGCCGGAGTAGCCAATTCCGTGGCTGAGACCGTAGCTGGTGAGGCCAACGCCGCTGCCGAGGCCAAAGCCACCAGCGAGGCTGTGGCCACCGTTGAGGAATCCAGCAAGAGCACTGGAGGCCAGGGCCAGGACGACGCAGACGCGAAACTAGAAGAAATAATTGACATCAATATGGATATTAAAATTCACGTTGATGCCATTCCAACTGTTCTTTTTATGAACAATGTTTTGTTGCAGATGCTTGGTATGCCTGGATCGGTAATAAATGAATCCCCATATTGCCTCTCCGTGTTTTTAGTCTTAAATGTTCTGCGATAATTTCCTACAAGAATGATTGGCAGGAAATTATGGCAGACCATGTAAATTTACCAAAATGATAATTGCCCTCCCCATGTGAGACTTCATGCACTGACCGCATGTGATGGAATAAATGTTCTGTCACTCTGGATAATTTAGAATTTATTGTTTTGTTGTATATTGACGGTGATAATCGCTTATGTTTCAGTAAATGAAATCATAGAAACGAAAATGGGGGAATAATTAGCTACGATCTTTTTTATTTGGGGTTCCTAATACAGGACCTTAAGAAAATTATATAATTTAACGTTGAAATCACTTCATGTAATCAGTATATCTTTTTTTGTATAAATACACGAAGTTTTAAATCTGATAAATTGTACTCGTGTTGGAATTTGTATTAGTGCTTTAAATTCTGCTGAGAGCTCGTGGATTTATAGCCAATGTCGCAGACAAAACAAGTCGTTGACGATTACAGAAACATCGAAGACAGAACGTAGCGCTCCTTGTTGTATATAGATGGTGAGAAGTACGACTTGGGATCCCCATAACGAACTTGCGCCGAGTGAGCGCTGAAATGAATGTGTTATAGTACTTTAAACACCGACTGCAAGCTAATGCTCCGACGACAGTTGGTTACCATGGGTTGTTGCAGTAGTACCGTCGGCAAACCAAGGGCTGCTGAAGTGGCACCGATTTCCACCCATTTTATACCCAATTTGCGAAAGAGTGAAAGCGAAAAAAGAACGGATGCGGTGGTAGAGAGGGAAGGAACGGTACCATATTACGCATTTAACCAGAATTTTTTTCTAATGTCGGGCATATTTAGAGGAGGAGATCCGGTTGAGAGCTCGCATAGCGTTTTATGCACGAAGAATAATGCACTCCGGCGTTTTTTTTCTTGCTGATTCTTCTTTTTGTCTTTGGAGCTGGCTCTCCCGGAGATGAGAGCACTCGTGCTGCTCATGCGAAAGGTGCGAAATCTCTTACTTTTGTCCCGCTTTCTCCTCGCTAACATAAGCAAAAACGATTGAGCAAGACGATCAAGCGAAAAATGATGGCTGGGCACCCAAGAGAGAGGCGTGAGGGAGTCGCAGTGTATAAGGTACTTCTATGGAGACATATATTGATACCATCAATCTTCAGAAAAAAGAAAGCGTGCCGACTGCGTTGCCATTCTGGAAAGATGCCGTTAAATCCTTCTGCTCTGGAATTCACATGCGTGCGTGTCTGTGACAAAAAGAAGTAGCGACGACGTTCTTATAATTAAATTGTGTAATAACGTTCAGTGCTTCGCGGCCTCTGCATTGGGTGTTACGAAACTCTGTAAAAGCGGCAAAAAAAGAAATTTTGACTGTGGGTAACGAGTGCCGAAAGCACTCTTTATTTGGTCAATATATGAGTGCAAGAAGGCTTTTTGAAGAGTGGATTTGCACGCACAGAACACGTACGTTGTCTACACATGTGTCTTTCCTTTAGAAGAGGAGAACTTCGGGCCAGTTGGTGATGCACACTTGGTATGCATCGCAGTCAACTACGCAGTCGACCAGGCAACACGAGCGAAGGGGAATGCGCACTTACGCTTCACATTCCCGTGGTCTTTTTTGTGCGTACATCTGCTACGTGTTTTCACGCGGGTTTTTCACGCCTGGCACAGTTTTTTTGTTGCTGATTACTGAGTGACTTGCGCTCATGTGCTTATTGTCTAGCTGCGGCGATGCTTTGTAATAAATGTTCACAGTTTTTAGTAGCGCTCGTCCCGTCCGTCTCATCTTTCTGTCCCGTGTATTGCGCTTCACATTGCCAAGTATACGTTTCTTGCAGAGTATCTTGTGATGTTCTCTTTTAATTTTAGAATCATGTCACGGAAATGCCCCTGGCAATTGCGTTCCACGTAGAATTATTTTTAAGAGCTTTCGGTATCTGAGTTATTATTGTTCCTTCATTATTTGGTTTGAATGAGCTGTTGTATCTTCATGATCAGTTACGGTGAAACTGGGCCACAAACACAGCACACCACAGCAAACTCTGTAAATAGTCTTAACACGTCGCATTTCGGACCCTGCAGGGTAGGTTTTGTCGCATTATAGAGTACGTATTTGGACCACCTTTAGTAAACGGGAGCATTTTTCTTTTGTTATCGACGGCACATGATTTCTGGGAGGAGCCGGGTAGGTACATTGTATATGACACAATTGTCGCTAAAAAGGCACACAACGCAGGCAAGAAACACGAGGACGACTCATACAAGCGTTTCGTCCCTGCGTTGTGTGTCTTTTTAGCGCCAGTTATATAGAAAGTACCAACTAGGCCACGAACACGTCCTCACGAAGGTTGTTTTTGTTCTTGGATAGTTTTAACTCTCACAATCAGTGTCGGGCGCATCAACATTGCTAATCCAGGGCGCAGCTAACTTTCTTTCCGTCAGGTCAGGTTTAAGTAATAAAGGTATTGCCTGGACTTAGAACAAGGAGAAGAACGAAGGACACAGAACGGACTGTGTTCCCTGCTCGAACATTTTCAGCACAATAATAATAATTGCTGCGGCTACATGTCCGAAAATCACCATATGATTGCGAGGGACGCCGTAGTGAAGGGATTCGGAAACTTCTACCATCTGGTGTTCTTTACCGTGCACCTCTAAGTTCACGGGCCTCAAGCATTTCATCTCCAACAAAACACGGTCGCCGCGTCCGAGATTCGATCCCGCGACCTTCGGGTCAGCAGTCGAGCGCCATAACCACTAGACCACCGTGGCAGGTGTAACATTTTCAGCATTTCACTGTCTTTCTTTCACTGCACTGGAACACTCCCAAAACGCCCCATGAATTCATGCACCAATGTCCGTCTATGTATGTAAACGAAAACAAAGTGGCGCAAGCTTTTTCCTATTTACTTATAGAGATGTTCATTGACGCATGGAGTGATCAAGTGTTTTGGGAGTGTTCTAGTGGCGTTAAAGAAAGCAAAGTTGCTCAAATGAGGAGCAGAACATTCAAGGCTGTAAGGCTGCGTGTACCAGTTAACTCTATCGTTCTAATCTTACGAACACAGACAAGGACAAACAATCTTAGAATAACCGAGAGGTGAGCTGAGCTTTAGAATGACAAACAAGTGCTGATTCGCAGCAGTTTATTCATAGAAAGACAAACTATCGCAGCAAGTACCAACATCGGGCATGCGCTGAACGAGAAAGAAGAGTTATGAAAACGAAGATATGAAGACAAACCTTTCAGACCTACAGCAGTTATTTCCGAGACATGGGTTCCCTACCACACGTCAGTTGCTCCAGTTTTTTGTGGTGCGATCGTTTTTTGCGGTTAGATGGCAGGTCTGATTGAAAGGTTACACAGAGGTAGATACGCGCGAATTTATAGGGATAGTGAAAGTGAAGCCCCTGGCACGATAAAAAAAGGATCGTTTGCAATGTTCGAGATTTTTATGCTTGCATTCGAGCTGTTGTAGTTGCAAATGTTGGCGCACGTTTGAAACACCGAGAGAAATGGTATCCATTATACTGAATGGACTATAACCAAGCCACGTGGTTCCTGAAGAAAGTAAGAGTTCAGGTGGTCTTCGGCGGTGGAGGCGGGGGCAGTCGAAAAACGCAGACGTGGTTCTCGGGTATTTCTAGTGGATCGTATATGCCTGGCGAACTTTGACGAAGCAGAGAGTGGAAGGAAATTTTGTATGTTGGCAATGACTAAGTTATGCAAAACAGAGCGCAAGGAAAATAAAGAAAACAACAATTATTTCAGAACTACACATTTAGGGCCCTTGCGCACGAGACTTGTTCAAAATTTAGAGCAACCCAGGCACCTATAAAAG